>NC_060149.1:830687721-830990752 GCF_021461385.2 Schistocerca piceifrons | reverse complement strand
TTGGTCTGCCACTAATGCTGCTGAGTCGGGAGGTCGGTAAAAGGAGCCAATTGTTAGCCTAGCTCGGTTGTTAAGAATAACCTCCACCCATAATAATTAACAAGAAGTATCCACGTCTATTTCGCTACAGGATAAACTACTACCAACAGCGACAAACACGCCATCACTGGTTGCATGCAATCTATCCTTTCTAACCACCGTCTGTGCCTTTGTAAAAATTTCGGCTGAATTTATCTCTGGCTTCAGCCAGCTTTCCGTACTTAACGGATTAGCCGAACGGTTTGTCCATACATTCAAAGTCCAGATATCAAAATAACGTCCACAACACTCCCTGGACGACACCCTTACCAGCTTTCTTTCCTCCTACCGGTCCACTGTTCAGGATGGGTCATCTTGAGCTGAAAAACTTCACGGCCGCCTTTATCGGTCCGCCTTGTCTCTGCCCCGTTTTTCTGTGCAGGATCCGGTCTGTGCGAAGGTGTTCACTTTGCAACTTTTTAAAATTTTTTTGCGAAATTGTGACATCACAATAATTGATTTGGATTCCACAGCGGTTTTCATGTATTAACCATAACTAAACTTCCTCGATTTCACAGTGCAGCCATATGCAGTGCAGCCATCTGATGGTGGTACTAAGCACATGTTTTCTACAGTGCAGCCATCTGATGGAGACAGGAGTAAACAGCATATGAAAATGTGCTTCCTTCTATTTGCGTTTTCAGTGCTTATGGGATACTATTTAAGGTAAAATGATATTCAACAAATAAGGATTCCTATTTCGTTATTTATATTTTATAATAAAATGTTGGATGAAATTCTTTATAGTGAAATATGCTGTGTATATTCCAGGTGTAACGAGATGTAGTTTCAAATCAAAGTTACCAATGTGAGAGGCGATTATCATAGGCCGCACCACCTGCTCCTTCCGCCTCCATGATTTCTACCTCACCATTTATGGCCGTCCTATCCACCTCACTCCTACCCTCAAATACCTTGGCCTCACACTTGACCGCCACCTCACCCTGACTCCCCACCTCCTTACCATCCAAAACATCCTCCTGAAACTCCTGTCCGGCTGGACGTGGGGTCTGCATCCTTCCACCATCCTTCACACCTACAAATCCTTGATCCGCCCCATTCTCTGTAATGCCAGCATCACTTGGATTTCCGCCCCTCCCCGGTTCTATAAATCCCTCCAAATCCTCGAACGCCATGCGCTCCGCCTCGGCTTCCACATCCGCCTTCCGTCCCCAACACACATCCTCTATGACCTCGTCCCCTTCCCCCACCTTCTCCTTTTCCTCGATCACATCCGCACATTATATATTGTCCGCCGCCTTGATCCCCCTCACCCCCTTGTGTCTCCCCTCCTCTCCACCCCCAACCAGTTGCCGTGCCTTTACCGTTGTGTCCCACCCTCTCTCCATCTCCACACCCTCCGTCTCCTTTCCCAACACAACTTCCACCGTCTACCCCTCCCGGATGATGAACTTCGCCCTGACATCTACCCTTCCTACCAAATCTAACCCCATCTTCCTTTCTCCTCCTCAGGGCTCCCTCTCCTCCCCCTCACTCCTCCTCAGCGGCTTCCCCCTCCTACTCCCCCTCCATCTCTTGTGCCTCCTTTCAGTGTCTCTGCGCTCCCTCCTGCCCTGTCTTCCCTCTTCCTCTCCCACCCCACGTCTCCTGCCTCTTTGTGAACCTACTGATGCCCCTACTCTTTTCATCCCGCCGCTTCCCCTGCTGCCTCATGCTCTCCCCTCCTTTTCCATCCTCTCTGCCCTTTCCCTCGGCAGGTCCCGCCTGGCAGTTTTATTCTTCGTCGTGTGTGCTTCAAGTGGGTTTTAAGTGTGTTGTTCCGGAGTGTTTTTACTACTGTGGCCGGCTTTTAACGTGTGCATGTCCATTCAGTGTCTTCTCTGAGTTTTGAAGACTCGCCAACTGTGTTTTTTAACTTTCTGGTGACTTTTAACTGTCCTCTATGAACGTCTCCATGTTAGTCTATTTTTACCTCCATTTTCTCCCATTATTCTGTTTTAAATTCCCCTTTCTCGCCTTATGTATGTCACATTTTATTCTTATTTTAAGTCGTTATGTCACTCGGCTGAAGAGCGGCGGATTGTGCCGCTGACAGCCCTCCCCTGCCCATATGGGGCAGGGGAATTAAATCACAATAAAGAAAAAAAATTGCCAATGTGACTGTTCAGCCAGTCCTTAGAGGAAAATTTGGTAGTAGCAGGACTCTCCCTTCCCGTCCCCATCTTGACCTTCGTATGTGGTGGAATGTCATGACTAGTGGAATGGTGTTGGGGATAAGGACATACTGATGCTGCTGTCATCGAAATATAACATTTACAATTGTCTCAACTGTAATGCGACCCCAAATGTCATTTGAAGGTTATTTCCTGCCTGCAGTGCCCAACTTCTCTCAGTGTGAGTGAAGGGATGAATGACGAGGACTTCTGAGCAGAAATTACTAAAAAAAAAAAAAGGTTCAAATGGGTCTGAGCACTATGTGACTTAACTACTGAGGTCATTAGTCCCCTAGAACTTAGAACTACTTAAACCTAACTAACCTAAGGACATCACACACATCCATGCCCAAGGCAGGATTCGAACCTGCAACCGTAGCGGTCGCATGGTTCCAGACTGTAGCGCCTAGAACCGCTCGGCCACCCCGGGCGGCCCAGACATTACATCAGATTCAAAATAGGTCCCAAAAACCAGCTCACGGTGAACCACGTATTCAAGGTGGGTCCTCGGTTTAGTTCCGCTTAACAGACAGAGTATCAACATCAGCTTTCATTCATGATGTTAAAATGATTTTCCACTCGTCCAACACTGTTTTAAGTGCAACGAGTATGGATATTCCTCTATTTTCTGTGATCTCTGCGCAATATGCTCACACTGTGGTGCTGAGGAGCACAAGAAAGCCGAATGCCCAAAGAGGGACTAGAAAGATGTCTGCATACCACACTTGTGGCCAAAGAGGCAACGTGGCAAATCTGGCGTGGAGTGAGCGACCTACCAGATGCTACCATAAAGTGTTATTTCCTGTACAGATACACCAAAATATGCAATACGAGAAAACCACACAAATCTATGGCAGGAAGTTTCACCATTCAGCTGGAAACGTGCATGAAGCCAAAAAGGATGACAAGATTAACAGCACTCAGGAATTGGAGGTGAGCAGTGAAGAGCCGCAGACAGATAAGCCTTTATAATCTCTCACTATCGCCGTTGTCTTCAGCAGACTGTCCAACCTCTGAACACCAGACCACTGACACAATAGATTTCTAGTATCACGGTTCTATAGACTGTGTAGGTAGTATGATGTTGCGAAAGAGATTAAAAGAAGGTTGTTACGCTGATCTATGCTACAAATTAAGCTGGTCTCTGGGACAGACGATGATGACAACGTAGGTTTGGCGTGTGAAGATAAGGAATTGGGCCCTAATAGTCACTGTATGGTCGCGTGAGGTAGCTGTGCGGTCTAGGGCGCGTTGCCACGGTTCGCGCGGCTTCTACCGTCGGTGGTTCGAGTCCTCCCTTGGGCATGTGTGTGTGTGTGTGTTGTCCTTAGCGTAAGTTAGTTCAAATGGCTCTGAGCACTATGGGACTGAACATCTTAGGTCATCAGTCCCCTAGAACTTAGAACTACTTAAACCTAACTAACCTAAGGACATCACACAACACCCAGCCATCACGAGGCAGAGAAAATCCCTGACCCCGCCGGGAATCGAACCCGGGAACCCGGGCTTGGGAAGCGAGAACGCTACCGCACGACCACGAGATGCGGGCTAAGTTAGTTCAACTTAGGTAGTGTGTAAGCCTAGGGACTGATGACCTCAGAAGTTTGGTCTCATAGAACTTACCACAAAATCCAAAAAAGTCACTCTATGAGGCACCGTGGTAATTAGTTTCTGCTAATGAATATAGTCTAGTACTGACCAATAGTCAGTCAAGACGCGAGCTGCAAAAAGGGGATCGGACTGTGACATAATCCAAAGAACAATACGACAATTACAAGATGCAGAGAAATTTCAAATCTGTGAACTGCATCGGATCAAATATGCCTATAAGGTCAACATCTCAGTATTCTTCAATCAAATATTACGGAAACCACAAGCTGTTGTCCATGCATCAGCACGGCTTTAGAAAGCATCGCTCTTGCGAAAGGCAACTTGCCCTTTTTGCACATGATATCTTGCGAACCATGGATGAAGTGTATCAGATGGATGCCATATTCCTTGACTTCCGCAAAGCGTTTGACTCGGTGCCCCATTGCAGACTTCTAACTAAGGTACGAGCATATGGGATTGGTTCCCAAGTATGTGAGTGGCTCGAAGACTTCTTAAGCAATAGAACCCAGTACGTTGTCCTCAATGGTGAGTGTTCATCGAAGGTGAGGGTATCATCTGGAGTGCCCCAGGGAAGTGTGGTAGGTCCGCTGTTGTTTTCTATCTACATAAATGATCTTTTGGATAGGTTGGATAGGAATGTGCCGCTGTTTGCTGATGATGCTGTGGTGTACGGGAAGGTGTCGTTGAGTGACTGTAGGAGGATACAAGATGACTTGGACAGGATTTGTGATTGGTGTACAGAATGGCGGCTAACTCTAAATATAGATAAATGTAATTTAATGCAGATGAATAGGAAAAAGAATCCTGTAATGTTTGAATACTCCATTAGTAGTGTAGCGCTTGACACAGTCACGTCGATTAAATATTTGGGCATAACATTGCAGAGCGATATGAGGTGGGACAAGCATGTAATGGCAGTTGTGGGGAAGGCGGATAGTCGTCTTCGGTTCATTGGTAGAATTTTGGGAAGGTGTGGTTCATCTGTAAAGGAGGCCGCTTATAAAACACTAATACGACCTATTCTAGAGTACTGCTCGAGCGTTTGGGATCCCTATCAGGTCGGATTGAGGGAGGACATAGAAGCAATTCAGAGGCGTGCTGCTAGATTTGTTACTGGTAGGTTTGATCATCACGCGAGTGTTACGGAAATGCTTCAGGAACTCGGGTGGGAGTCTCTGGAGGAAAGGAGGCCTTCTTTTCGTGAATCGCTACTGAGGAAATTTAGAGAACCAGCATTTGAGGCTGACTGCAGTACAATTTTACTGCCGCCAACTTACATTTCGCGGAAAGACCACAAAGATAATATAAGAGAGATTAGGGCTCGTACAGAGGCATGTAGGCAGTCATTTTTCTGTCGTTCTGTTTGGGAGTGGAACAGGGAGAGAAGGTGCTATCTGTGGTACGAGGTACCCTCCGCCACGCACAGTATGATGGATTGTGGAGTATGTATGTAGATGTAGATGTAGAAGCTACCTAGTAACATTAGGCCTGTGATCACCAAATCAAAGACGGTGGTAGGGTAGAAATTTTGATTTTTAGCATCCATATTGCCGAGCCAAATAAGATTTCTAATGCTGTTATTATTATTGAAGCAAGCAATACGACCAAATGTATAGAGAGCAACGCTCACACTATGTTTCCTTCGTAGCACATATCATCAGACACACAGACCTATGGGAAACACTCGGTAAAGAGATCTCTACAAAAATGAAAGGGACTGCGCGGAAACAGATTGGTACCGCGAATGATCTCTTAATCCAAACTTCGTGTACAGCAAAATCGAGGGAAATATAAACTTGAGTAAGGTCTAGGACATCAGTATCTTTCCCGTCGCTCTTCGATACATTACTATGGTCGCCGATTTTAAGGGCACTAGAGTAACATTTTCTGTGCGAAAGATGTCGATAGAATTACCTTGAGCTGCAATAACGCACCAGCAGATGTCAAGGAAATTGGAAATCCAATGCAACAGGTATACAATGTAAGATAAAAGGTTCTAGGTTTAGAACGATTGTACCACGACCAGGTTGAAGCACATCTGTGCATTTATTTGGATGCTACCTCGCAGGCTCCAACGAGTACCGTCCATACTAGACATACGTGAAGGTATTACAAGTTAATACCATTAGAAGTGTAGTATTTATGACAAAACAATGCAAATGATAGGAGGAGATGGGTACTAACATAGTATATGATCAGATGCCGTTTTCAAAAATTGGGAAAGGAACTGCCACAGAGGCTTTGGGAGACGCTAATCCTACTACGTCTCTAGTAATTATACAAAATTAGAAATTAGTGGTAACTGAAATCAACAAGCTATGCAGATTCCACTGCACGGTTATGAAGGTTTCCTTTAGGTCGCACAAACAGGTTAATGCCACATCTAAATTCAATTTTCGCACGATATTGAAGGATATTTATATAAATCGAGGACCACGGCATTACTCTGGACTGGTGTCAATTTATTATCAACAACTGATGCAAATACGAAGTCCACACTCGGCATAGTTGCGTGTCTGACTGTCGTGATCACAAATAACTTGAAATAATTGATGAACGAGCCTTAACAGTGATAAATACATGTGGACTGTCACCAAATTTTGAGATTAGAGCAGATGCTTCATCAAATATCTATGTTACTACAGCTGCTGAAGAGATGGTGGCAAAAAAAGAAATTTTCCCTCCATCGGTAATGAATTACCACAAAGCAATCCGTCTAGTAATGACACCGTGTAATGTAGCTGGTGTACCGTGCGCTCTGAGTACCACGAAATGAATGGATTTGAAACACGCATATTGCCGATGGATGACTGTAATACTACAGACATCGGAGTTGGATACTTTCAGTGTTAATGGAAATTTGAGGGCACACTGATAATGGGCGATGTTAGATAGGGCACAGAAGAAAGCAGCATCAGTCCTAGCTCTGAGGCCTAAAACAATAACACCCTGAACGTCTTATAACAGCAATGTGGTGAACGAGACGGCACTAAGACGCATCTGCTAGTGCAGCAGAATGAGAGCGCAGCCTTGCCCTTTATAGACATGTGAAAAGTTTCTTAAAGTATAGGTTAAGTGAATTAAGCAATGTAACTGTGAATAATACTTAAGAACCTATATTGAACTGAACGTTTTGGGGGTAATTGGAATAAACAAAGACAGTTAAGTCTCCTTTTGTACTGTCAGCACAACGAATGGAGGACGGATGTGTGACTAGAGGACTGAGACACTCAGCAGAGTAGTGGCTGAAGACCGCTTTGCCTGATAACAGCGGTGACAGGAACACTGAATCCCAAACAAAACTTAGTGTTGCTTTGTGCACAGAATATGTATCTGATACGGTGATTCTCACATTCGATCAAGAGGCCGTTGGATGTGCTATAAATAGACTAAAGAAGGATTAAGACACCTGGTTCTGAGGTGGTCCATCTTGAAGTCTTAAACATGATGGTACCCTGAGTAACACCTTTCTTAACACAGTGTTAAACAGTGCCCCTATTGAGGACAAAATCCTACAAAACTGGTAAATTTTCAGTCCTGTAATTGTCAAGAAATGGGGCGATAACCATCCTACAGAACCCAACAGATACAGACCTATTTGTTTGAGCAAACACTGACTAAGTTGCAGGAGCACCTCTTCTGTGGTAGACTTCTGTCTTACAGAGAGCTCAGTGTCCATAGCCATTGCCAGTTCGACTTCTGCAAGGGGAAGACAGAGGAAGATGCCGTAAATGTGCCCTTCAAACCCGTGGACCTAAGAAAATACAATTACTGCATGACCACATCATTGGCGCTTTTGACCATCTATGGTGGCATTAGTCAATGCCAGTTTGGCTTCCGTAAGGGAGAGTCGTTGAAAGATGCTATAAATGAGGCCTTCAAGACCATGGCCGTATTAATCAACTTTGCTGGCACTTTTGACCATCTATGGTGACCTCAGATGTTGCAGGTTTTAAGAAGTTTCTTACAGTGCGCTTGTCTGACAGATTCTTGAATACTGTTAATTAGCCTGGGATCCTAACCAGGTAGCAGTGATCCAACGAAGAGCGGCACATTTCGTCACGGCATCATTTAGTTTGGGGCAGGAGTGTTACAAGAAGTTCAACAAAGTTCAGTGGCAGATGTTACAGGAAAGATGTTTTTCACCACGTAGAGGTTTACTGTTTTAATTTGGAGAGAGCACTTTCCGTGAAGAGCCGGACAACATACATTCCCCACATACGAGAGAAATGAGATCTAAAGTAAAGGCTTACCATCATTCATTTTCCCATGCACGATAAGTGAGTTTGAAGGGGGAGGGGGGACCAGTTAGTGGTACTAGAAATATTCTCTGTCACATACTCCTATGTGACCTATATGATGTAGATGTAGAAGAGAACTACATACGCTTAGATGCACGTATTACAGTCTCTTATGTTACTACACAGATAATACAATGGAATGACAATCGGGTGGGAAGATAGTGCGAAGAAATTAATTAAAGGAATTACTTTGCAGTTCTGTCTTTGGGATTTCACGATCGAGTCAAAGTTACACGCATTTGAGGGAGAGGAGGTAGATGGGATTGTGGCTTGTGCTGACGATGAAATGGTTTCGGTTTCTGAGGACTTCAAGGCTAGTTTGGAACTGAGAGCATATTACGTTCTCCCTGGAAACTGCGGTGGTGCAACAGGAATAAATTAACTATACTTTCACATAAGTTCATACATATTTTATTAGAAGGACGCTCTTCACCCACAAGAAATCCTATGATAACGCTGGACAGATCTCCAACACTTTGCTGTAACACAACACGTTACTTGGGAGTATTGATGGGAGACACAGATACTTCCACAAACCATATATATCAAATTAGGCAAAACGCGAGCACATTCTACAGAAGATAGAACGTGCCTGTACAATGAATTATAAACTTCACCTGCATGCCATGAGGCTCTAGGACAATGCCATTTGATCCTAAATAGTAGGCTTTGCGACAAGCGTGTGGGTGCACCGATTGTGTTAATAGCGGTACAGGACCTTCCTTTAGCGGGCGCGGAGTGTTTACCTCCTGCAGTTGACAATAACCTTCAGTACGACTCCGACTGCGGCACTGTTTGTCTTACTAAACATCGTTCCTGTGGATATCAGGGCTAGATGCAGCATGTCACTGGCTAAAGGTGGGGAACTAAGCTAAAATTCAGCAAATAGTAGGATATAACGCTGATACTAAGGTACAATTGAGGAAGTGTAGATTAGAGATATGGCAACGCGACTGGGACACATCATATGCGGGTCCTAGAATGCGTGAAATTTTACTGATCATCAGAGAAAGGACGAGGATGTATTACATCAGCCCCAGTTGGGGAATGATTCATATTTTCACAGGAAATGGCCCATAACCAATAAATCCGCCTAGGATTAAGAGGCTCAACACAAGCTTATGCGATTGTTGTGTACGGGACACTCCGGAACATGTGGACTACAGTGTCCCACATATGATGGTGATAGGACAGGGATGAAAACAATATGAACTTTATGGTTTATGTTGCATAAATGTGACATAAAGCTCATGGATAATGAAACCAAGTATCAGTGAAAGAGTTAAGGACGTACCGTGAAAACCGAACAGCACGGCATGGGACATTTTCAAGTACAAAATGACGCTTTCAGGGCATCACCCCATGAGTCTGGCAGTGTGGAATGTGTGGGAGAAACGACAGATAGTTCCAGTTATCGGAATAGAACCACAGGAGGCTGGCACACAATTGCAGATTCGGTCCACATTTACAGCGGCAAGTATTCTGCAAGATGCAGATCCTGCAGCGCAGAAGAACGAAGACTACAGCTAAGACCGACCACTGACCTGGTGATCCTGAAATGTATGAAAGGTAAATTATTATGTGTATTTACTGTGGACTCTGTGACATGTAGGTATTCTATTAATGCAAAAACATAACCCTTAATTAAATTTTTCGTGTAAGCTTAGTGATAGAAAGTGGTACTTTGATAGGAGTCTGTTGTACACTGAATAGTACCAGACTATGCGGAGGAATTTATGAGCCAACAGCTCCATCATAGGATTACTAAAAAGAATACCAATCCATGATCAGCACCAGTAGTAACTGTACTACATAAGAACCAACATGGGAATATGGCTTACAGATATTGTTGCCATTACAGGTATTTGAATCAAAAGATATGTACAGATATACACCCAATGCTTAATATCATGGAAACATTACATAAGCTGGGATAATGCAGTTAATTTACGACCACAGATTTGCAGAAATCCAGAGGATAGACCCAAAATCCTGTTTATGGTTCCATCCACTCATTTCCATTAGTGCTGGATGCCATTCTGACTGCAAAATACGCCAGAGACATTCCAATGCCTTCTCGATAATGCATTTCATAGTTTGAAACCAAAATAGTGCCTTATATACCTGGACAATATTGTAGTCTTTTCTAAGGACATCCTGGATCTCACGGTATTATTACGTGACATCTTCAATCGGTTACCAACAGCAGACTTATATTTAGCTTAGGAACTATTCATTTTGTAGCAAAAGGAACTCGTTGTTTCAGCCATATTATCGGGGAGGATAGCTTATGAACAACCGTCAGTTTATGAAAGCCACGTGGGACTTCCCAATGTTGAGAACAGTGGAAGTGTTACACTCTTATCTCGGAATAACTAAATACTGTAGAGAACTTGTCCGAAATTTGTATAAATGAGAAAAACATCGAGACATTTGCTGAATAAAGGAGTGAAGTTTCGATTGATTCTGGAGTGTGCAGAAGCTATGATTAAAGGATTTGTTGAAGATTGGTTCCATATTCGCATTCCTGGATAATCTGAAAGAATTTATTTAACCACATGATCTGAGGAACAATTCTTTGGGACACATTCTGAGTTTTCTGAGTCAGGATGTTGATGGAGCAGAGAACTGGATAGCTTGTGCTTCCTGACAGCTAAATAAGGCAGAAGAAAACTACTGAGAAACTGAAAAAGTGGTGCTCAGTTTGATCTATGGAATGAACTATTTCTGTTGCTACGAGTATGATCGGGGTTCTAGAGTTATGGAGAGGACTGAAATGTGTTTCATTTGGCTGCCAGATGTGGAGGGCTTTACACTTAAGTCACTTCGATTTTGAGATCATACATCGTCCTGGGAAGCCTCACAATAATGCAAACAGGTCGAATCACAAGATAAGTGGCATAGTGGAGGGCTTTACACTTAAGTCACTTCGATTTTGAGATCATACATCGTCCTGGGAAGCCTCACAATAATGCAAACAGGTTGAATCACAAGATAAGTGGCATAGAACGTATTGGTGTAACTGTGGACAAAAAGTAAAAAGCTCATCCCGCTGACTGAGACTGTCAACAGTTTTACATGCAAGCTCAGTTCAAAGCTGACGACAGCGTACAATAAAAAGAAATAAGTTTAGTTGGTGCATTGTCATGCTAGCAAGTCCACGCAATGAAGTGTTGAGGCAGGCCCATAAATCTACCTCAGCAAGCTTGGAGGCAGACGAACTAAGGAACAATGCATTGCGGAGAATTTTTGGTGAAAAACGCGGAAACTGTGATACATTACGTCAAAAATTGTATACCTTTAGTGCAAAGAGCTGAGCACATTCCTCTAGAGATCTAGCCTCAGACTAGAAGTGCATTCCAAGTGATCGATAAGGACTTTCTTGATCCCTTTGTACAGACATCTGTAAGGGATCGTGCTAGGGTGTCCTGAAAAGTAAGACCTAAGAAAGACCTAAGACTTTTTCAAGTGAAAGCTTTTAAAATAAAGCAGACGCTATTAAGATTCTACATATTTTTTCTTCAGGTAGCCATATTTATTTCTCAACATAGTAATCCTGGTGATGAACAAATCTCTCCCAACAAGAGAGACGTTTGTTACTTTCGTCACTGTAGAGTGTCTGACTTTGTTGACAGAGCCATAACCTCACCTCCAATTGCAACACTTCATCACCATGAAAGTAAAGTCCTCAACAGGTTCTTTAAATTTTCGAAACAAATGAAACGTAGATGGAGCCAAGTCAGGAGTATAGAGGATTATCGACGACAATGAGATAAACGCGTCGGATTGTTGCAGATGTGACAGAGTACGTTAGTGGTTTGGCATCGTCATACTGAAGGAGACGGTGCTCCATGTGTAGACGAACTCTAAGAATTGGAAACTCTATTACAGTACACTGCTTCTTATACATAGACATAGTTACGTTTGTAAGTAGGCTGATTAGGTTTTTATGTTGGTAACGCCACGTTGCGCTCTATATGAAAATCACTGACTGTGCTGTGTGAAGTCTGTGGCTGGTTGGCATTGTTGGAATAGTCTCTATTGTAGTGTTGGGCAGTTGGATGTGAACAGCGCATAGCGTTGCGCAGTTGGAGGTGAGCCGCTAGCAGTGGTGGATGTGGGGAGTGAGGTGGCGGAGTTTTGAGAGCGGATGATCTGGACGTGTGTCCATTAGAGAGAGTAAATTTGTAAAACTGGATGTCATGAACTGATTATTTATGTATATATATATATATATATATATATATATATATATATATATATATATAATTACTTTTGAACACTATTAAGGTAAATAAATTGTTTCTTCTCTATCAAAATCTTTCATTTGCTAACTATGCCTATCAGTAGTTAGTGCCTTCAGTAGTTAGAATCCTTTATTTAGCTGGCAGTATTGGCGCTCGCTGTATTGCAGTAGTTCGAGTAACGAAGATTTTTGTGAGGTAAGTGGTTCATGAAAGGTATAGGTTATTGTCAGTCAGGGTCATTCTTTTGTAGGGATTATTGAAAGTCAGATTGCGTTGCGCTAAAAATATTGTGCGTCAGTTTAGTGTTGATCAGAATAAGTAAAGAGAGAAATGTCTGAGTACGTTCAGTTCTGCTCAGCTGTTTGAAAATCAAATAACGTAAGAGGTAATTCATTAATTTTTCTAAGGGGACGTTTCACGTTAAACACCACCACATTACATGCTACAATTCGGAGCCCTCTAATGGGAGAGGGCTACAAATATGTAGACCTTAAAAATAAAATTTTAGAATGGTAATAATGTTTGTTGCATTTACAAAACTTAGAGAATTTTCACATACAAAGTTCGGGGGCTTTAACTTTCAGCGTTTCCTCGTGTGTTGACTATAACTGATCATTTTTCCTGATTTCTGTCCATAATTGCAGTATAGAACCAGCAAGCGAGTCAATAGCTCACACAATGGATAACCACATGTTTTTAAAGTTTGGGACCGCAGAGACCATGATAACGATTCAAGGCACTAATATTATGGCCCATTTGATAGACCAGTCGGATCGGATTCTGCGAATTAGGTAGTCGCAATCTAGTACACTACATATGCAAGCCAGTGGGAGGATAAAGAGGGTGCATAGAATGATACGGAAAATGTTAAGTTATTATATGAACAGTTACCACAGTGCTTGGAACGCTCTGCTTCAATGTGTGGTAGCAGTCTATAATTCAAAGGTACATGAGAGTACGCATTATCATCACAAGAGGTTGTGTAAACCATATCCTAGTGATGTTTAATCCTCCATGAGGAATTTTATTAAGAGACGGTGGAGTATATGGCACCAGGTTGTAAGACATCATAGTCTCCTGACCTTCATTGCTTACATATTCCACCCTCACAATCATATTCCGCACATTAGACGCTTCATTCGAACCCAAACTCGATAACATAAAGTCAATGTTGTATGAATTCATGTAAACGATATGCAAATAACAAGTAAGCGCACCGTGGTTGAAATGCTCGAGGCTGGCGTACACACATACATTCCAGACACGACGGTCACAGTAGCTTTTAGTTCGGGAGACGCAAACCGCACAATGGGACGCCGGTCCCTTCAGAGGACGAGTCAACCTCGACCGCCCATGGAGCGGACAGCGCTTGCCCAAGTGAAAGGAAGAAGGACTCCGTGTTCGACCTAAAAGCAAATTCCGCTACATTGTGTGGGAGCGCCCAGCCTATGCATTCTTTACAAACAGAGCATGCAGTTTCAGAGATTTTCGCAGGGAGACAGCAAATGCCAAACGCCGATGCTACAGATTTCCGGATTGGTCGCCTTAAACGAAACGTCATTCTCCCGTTTTAGAAGAGCAATGCTGATTGGCAGACGATACTTCTGACGCCTTGAGCTGAAGGAGTAATGGAAGAGACCAAAAGATATACCCCTTCATGTCTGGCATGGAGAAGGGCCGTTCCATTGTCGTTCTTGGAACGAGAACACATAACGAGAGCGTGCGCGCTCGTACGTGTACTCAAAGAGTGAGGAACAAGTCTCTCCTCAGTACTTCACTGGGAGAGCACCTCTGTCGAGAGCGAATCTGAGTGCGACTCTATATTGAGTCCTTGCGATTAAGCGTTGTTCACTGTGTTGGCCGCCACACTTAATGTGCGATGTGAACGGACAGAGTTATAGTTAAACGCCTGTGAGCGAATTTTTGAGTGGCATCGTGGTGGACTGGTTATCTGACCGGTGTACCACGCCAGTAGTTAGACTAGGGGTGAATAGAAGTCCTTGACTTCATCAAGGCATAGGGAGAGTTTGATTGGCGAAGGTCAATCCGGATAGAATGAGAGCTATCTTATTTGTCAACAGCGAGCGGCGCAGACAGCAGTCATTGCAGCTTATGGTATTGTTCGCTACAGGTCTTGCGAGCCACATGTTTCGTCCACAACAGCACACTTCACTGCATTTCACATGCGACAGCTTCGACTGTACCTAGCAACATTGTAATGGGTAATTATTCAAGTTGAGTAGGTGCGGCTCTCAGCCATTCTGCCAAGTCAATAACAATCTTTAACTTTGTATAGAAATTTCTTTAGCGGATCCAATCCTTGAGAGGTAACTTCACATTCCAAAAAGAACCCGGAAATAACTTGTTCAGTTCATAACTAAAAGTGCCATTGTGATTTCTCAGAATTTTAGCAAAATAAATAATAATTTTCGTTAGTTTCATGTTTTTCTTACACCAACTAGCACTACTCCAGTGCCCAAGTATCCCACTAGTTACGTAAGAAATTTTCTGAATTTTTGTGTCATTTGCCGGCCGCTGTGGCCAAGCGGTTCTAGGCGCTGCAGTCCAGAACCGCGCGACTGCCACGGTCGCAGGTTCGAATCCTGCCTCAGGCATGGATGTGTGTGATGTCCTTAGGTTAGTTAGGTTTAAGTAGTTCTAAGTTCTAGGGGACTGATGACCTCAGATGTTAAGTCCCATAGTGCTCAGAGCCATTTTTTGTGTCATTTCCTTACAGCGGACGACTCCAGAAGATATTTGTTGCTGAAAGTTTTTCAGGCATTTCTCTTTAGAACGTTAGGAGCGTCTGTCTGACTTCTGTAGTAGTGTGGGGGTGGAAATTGCATCTTGCAGGAGCCACAGGGTAAAGGGTATATCTCAGATTAATCCGTTGCGCAGAATGACAGAATAGCACCACACGTCACCACAGAAGGTTCACAAGATAAATATGAACCTATTGCAGTGTAAGAAAGTGCAGAAAAAGCATAAACAAGTTACACAACTCACATTTCATACATTGGGTTATTCTGATTAACCCGAACATACTAGCAAAGAAAACTTAAAAGTTCGTTACACAGTATCATGGGCTTCATCAAGTAATTCAGATTACCTGTCAACTTAATGTAAGACTACAACCACCAGCTCAAACCACAGTTGTACATGCGGGGAGAATTCGTCCATTTAAGGCACCCGTGAAATGTGACCTTGTTTACGCGCAGCTCCATTGAAAGGAGGGAGGCATGTGATAAGAAAGAAAGCACTTAATGTGTCACATCCATGTGCTGTAGGTCAGGAAAACTAAGAGTGGCCTTTCTCCCCTTTCCATAGGGCACAACCTGGGTACAAACACGGACCAGTTTGTGGAGGGCGACTAGTGACTCTGCTGCTTCTTAACATCGAGTACCGGACGAAGCGGATTGTGAAATCGAAGGCCGTCACCATAGTAATGGTCTTCAGCGTGTTATGGGATTAAATGGTGTCAGAGACTCTCGAGTCACGATCCTTAACGCTTTGAGACCCAACACAGTAAAAATAATTAAATTTTAATATTTATACAAAATTGACGTTTATCACCTAGTAAGCAACGAACAGACGAAGATATTGCGAAAAGTAAACAATTATTTATTTTATGATGGCAGTTTAACTTTGGAATATAATTTTAAAGTTTGTCACACAACTAACCTACATTATCATCGCATACGAGAAGAGTTTTTAAAGTTTTGATTTCACTTTGGAACTTTTGAGACATATCACCCATCATTTCATGTGGTATATTTGAAAGCAATTTCGCATTTTTCGTTGATACTATCCCATATCTCGGAGCTTCCATTAACTCGTAACACCTGAAAGAAATTATAATCCTAAGTAACAATCAAAAATGCGCCTAAAATTTATTAAATATAAATAAAGAATACGTACTGCTTCAGTGGTTTGCACTCATAACAACAGTAATACAAACCTAACTTTACGAGACAATAACTTTAGATATACTTTCTTTGACTGTCAGCCATCTCCTCAGTGTAATTATTATTACTAAAAAAGTCACAATTCCCTACAATCATATAGCACTATCTCCATGCCGACTGTAGCTTTGAACGCTGTGATTACTACCAGTAGAGGTACCTCGGTATACTACTAGATGCCTCTGTCTTGCAATAGCATCGGTGGTTTCATTCTAAAGACACTGGTACTTAAAAAAATAATGTATTGTCGGTTTCAGGCAGAAAAAACTTGTAGCCAAAGGGTTAACTGGTAGGATAGTATTCTCTCAGTCGTCAGACGTAAGACTGTCGGACCATCAGGGGATATTGGGATTGGACTTCAATATTAGGTCAGGTGAAAACAAATTTCGATAACTGGAGGAAACCTTGGTTATCTGGTTGATTAGGGGGAGGGAACCAAACAGCGAGGTCATCGGTCCATCGGATTAGGGAAGGATGAGGAAGGAAATCGGCCGTGCCTTTTCAAAGGTACCCTCCTGGTATTTGCCTGAAGCGATTTAAGGAAATCAAGGAAAACCTAAATCAGGATGGCCGGACGCGGGTTGGAACCGCCGTCCTCCCGAATGCGAGTACAGGTGCTAACCACTGCCCCACCTCACTCGTTGGAGGAAACTTTCTGGTAGTTACAGCAGATAATGCAGGGAAAAACAGTGCTGAACTGATCTCAAGGGGAACAGAAGCTGTTATGGTCCGCCTAGTCAGAGCTACAGAGCAGCTATGCCACATTACGGAACTGATCTAGCAGGTCTGATGGAAGAGAAGCTGGACAGACACAGGAAGTCAGCCACTGAATACAGCCTTCGGTAGCGCTGATGCCGAAAACCTAGAGAAGATAAACTCGGTATTACGTCAGGTACTGGCAAAAGTGCAGAATAATCAAAATGTTGTCGAACTCCACCCTGCACAGAATCTCGAGAGATTCATGTTAAATAACACCCAATACCACCAGGACTCTGTGGCCACCACGCTTATCACCCACATCCAGAAGTCACACATCCAGAAGACAGACCGTGACCCAAACTACCGAATCACCAATACCCGAATTACCATCGCAAGGCATCACTGACGCACACACTGAGACCTTAGAGTTGCAAAAGGCGCTCATTCACACCACCCATAGTCACCTGACCCCAATCCTCTTCACTCTGAGCAACTTTTTGATGCTGAAGTTTAGGGACGTGTTACATGCACCCCCAGAGTTACTAACAATGATATCAGATAAATAATTACCATTCTATTACCATATGCTATCACTCTGAAGGTAGCCAGATGTCAGATTTGTGAGCGAACACCTTGAACCTGGAAGAATTCTTGGTTCCAATGTTTCGCAGTTCACTCCTACCTAGTATTTCGTGTGACTAAGGGTACTCGAGGTACTGCTTGTAGCACCAGGTAGAAAGTGAAATATAGAGCTATTCACTAAACAGTTGACGAAGTACTAGGCCGAGAAAATTACCTTCTGCCCCCAAAAAACTCCAACATACCATACGTCAATCATGTCTGCGCAGCTAGCCCCGCCTCGAGAGTCCGATGCTCGACTGTCCAAGAAAAGTTATTGTAGAGAGAATCGGACCACATTTACTCTTTTAAGTAGTAGATCCTCTAGTCATCATTTGAACCTGTTACTTCCAAGGAAGCCTTGGTAGCACACACCACTTAGAACTGCAATGGCGAGTGTTGCTGATCAGTTATTGCTACAGTTCTGGTTACCTCTCACCATCTGCAGTCACACAACTGAACACACTCTATTCAATATTGTACATACCAGACATTCCCTGCGAAATTTTGCGTAAGGAAGTACTTACATATCCAAATAACATTCTAAATCCTACCCTTCTAGCAACACTGGATCATATGCTTGGCACCCAGAATGGCCGGATATCACTAGAACATCTGCTGGGACACGCGAACAAGTGCCATACAGAGTATCATCACTGGCTCACTGCAGTTGGAAG
The DNA here is from genome assembly GCF_021461385.2 of Schistocerca piceifrons. NCBI lineage: Eukaryota > Metazoa > Arthropoda > Insecta > Orthoptera > Acrididae > Schistocerca > Schistocerca piceifrons. The sequence continues at coordinate 830,972,385 of NC_060149.1, read as the reverse complement.
AAACACATTAATCACATTTGTCACCTTAATGGTAAAAGGCATGGGTTATGGTTATCGCAAGCGTGCAAGCGTGCAGTAGCCCAAACCCAGCTATTACCATTTTTGTCCTGGGAGTTTATACAGAGAGTTGGCACAATTGAAGAACTGACTGAAGTATCGTTGAACTGAAGTGGGATAGCGTAGTGACAAGAAACAAATACTCATTGTCCGAGTCCAAGAAGGTAATACAGTGAAAATACTGCTGTAAATATAACTGGAGAACGAAGAGTACAGACATGTGGTTGTTAACGTATAACGTGTACTCCAGATAACTGTTTTGTAAGATATGAACTGCAGGAACAGCTGTTTTGTTGTCGCCAGATTTTAGACAGTGAGTATTCGATGGGCCGAAGTATTCCAGGTAGGGAGGAGTGTAATGAATCAGGCACTGGACAGGGCCTCACGCCGAAATCAGATTACTTAGATGATCAGCACTTTCACCATGACTTGGGTGCTTGGACAGTAGTCTGCGTTTCAAGACATTTCGACAAAAATTGGTGGGCCGCGTACGCCATTTGTACCGCCACAAGAACTGCTCTGTCTTGTAGAAAAGCAGGCCATTATGTCTGGCTCAACACATCGACACAGTTGGGCTTCGAATCGATGTCTGCTTTGTATTTATTGGCTTCTGCTGTGCGGCTACCAACTCCCATCTCCCACATCATCGGGACGTCTTGCTGGGTTCCAACTTAGTTGGGCCAGGGGTCAATTAACGTCCTCACAGCTCCAGCCACCGAGGACCGTCAGCGTCTGTCGCTGCTTGCGAGTGATTGGTCTCGTATCCGACTACGGGCCAGTACTGTCCAACGGTGGGGTCGCATTCCGGCCCATTGTGCCTGCAGCTACGAGACCAAAAGCGTGTCTCCTGACGCTGCACAGATCCGAACGATGCACTGATAGCAAAGTCATCACTGTGTCGCATTGACAGAAGAGTTGACACTGGCGCTTGCTATCCCATCCTGGGTCGTTGACCACTTCCGCCGCCCGCTCCCTGTTCTCACTGTGTGTTCACTTCTTCAACACAGAAGTCGATAGATGTCACCACTGACTGCCTACGTTTTGTGTACCTAAACACAGTCTCCAGTGGACAAACACTCCCCACACCAAGTACATACCAATGGGTTTTAATTCACCTGCTGCTGCCCAGAGTGAGTTAGTCGTTATTAAAAGTGTATTGGTTTACCAGTAGACTTCATTATCAGCTTTGCTACTTTTCATATTTCACAGTCTTATTTTTTATACATTGTGTGTAAAAAATGGTTCAAATGGCTCTGAGCACTATGGGACTTAACAATCTGTGGTCATCAGTCCCCTAGAACTTAGAACTACTTAAACCTAACTAACCTAAGGACATCACACACATCCATTCCCGAGGCAGGAGTCGAACCTGCGACCGTAGCAGTCCCGCGGTTCCGGACTGAGCGCCTAGAACCGCTAGACCACCGCGGCCGGCATTGTGTGTAAAGACACAGTACAGTCAAGCAATAACATACATTTAAGACACACACATTGAAAAAAATAAAGATACAGCATAATTTTCTTTCATATATTTGTAATTTCAGTTGATTCATATTCAGTTATTCTGAAGTACGTGCCAATGTTCCATGAAAGTAACAAGTAAAGCCATCTTTCTGTAGTGTAAGCAACTGTGTTTCATTTTCGTGTCCGTGCAAACTAGAAATTACAGATATTATTATTTATGGGTCCATTTTCTAAAACGTTAAACAATACAGACACAGTAGAATGTGTAACAAAAGGAAACTAAGGAATATGAAATATTTTCTTATGCTTGTAAAAGACTTGCACTGGTTAGGCCGCGACGTAACTGATTGTAGCAGCATGGGGTGATAGTATGTGGTTGGCATTCGTCGTTATGTATGCTCTGAGTAGAGCTTTGCACGTTTGTGATAGTCAAGGGAATGCACGTAACAAAATACGTATAATGTGTCTATATGTTGAGATGTCAGAAGACAAGGATGATTGCTATGAAAACATATATGTAACACTGCAGTAGAGGAAATGAAGTGGAACATGAAAATATGTTATCTGGCACTGAGTCACGGCGTCCTTGGCAAGAATACAGCCAAGTCCTACACTGTTTGTAAAGAGAAGTTCGTAAAGGCTTTTTTAAATTACCGCTACCTGTCACAAACTTTGTCAACTATTGTGTTACTTATTTATTTATCGACATGTTTCGAGGGTTATACCTCATCTTCATGTTAAATGGCATTACAAAAACAACTTTACAATAAGGTCATACTGATGTTATATAGTCTTTTCGTAAATGCTGTGGTCATCCTTTGGGAGAAGAGAAAACTTAGTAAGACACGATGTCACTTTGGAAGCTGGACTGATGTTTGCACGAAAATGTTTTGTAATGGTCACTCACTTTGTTCTTCTGGCGTGGCAGTCTCGTTGTGATGCGTTGCGGTGTTCCCATTTGCGTGGTTCTCTTGGTCACTGTTCACAAATTGTCACTAACTTAGCAGTAACTTGGAAACACGATCAAAAACAGTTCTGTAATGCAGTGGACAAGATGGCCGTCGAAATACAGCTTGTTTCGATTTGACTATCTATGTGGTGTCAGATGTTTACATGTCTTCTGTACGTCTTGTTATCGTATTATAGATGAAGGTTGTCGAAATACATTACAAGTTGAGCACCTTTGTATTCATCACTTGCTTTTTTGGGGTCACTATGTGCAGAATTTTAATACTGACATGGGTTTCCACTGATCTACAAAGAGTGAATTTATGCAAAATATTCTCCATAGTAAATAACATCATTCTGAACAAAAATACTGGGAACTGTTTCTCATGTACTCTGGATTTAGAAGAGACAATGATTCTGTCGCAATGTAGGTAATCAAATACAGGCACAACTAATTTGTATACAGGTAATCATTAACATTCCTTCTACCTTCTACATCCCATTCCTACGTGTACTGACTCCATTTGCAAATCGTATTCTAACGTGGTGAGTAAACATTTCCACAAATAATCAAAACATGAATTTGAATATGGATGTACAAGATAACAACGTCTCTCATCTTGAACTACACGTAAGAAAACGTATGAATGTTGCCATGAGTGAGAAATAGTACTATCTGAAATACTTATCATATTGAAAACTAAATGGATAGAAGGAATTCAATATTGTTAAATCCAAAGACTGTTCAAACTAGGACAAATAATAAAAATCCTGAGGACATACCATATATACATTACAGGGCACTGGAATTGCACATTTTGTGTCGGTGGAGCCTAAAAGAAATGTGTTTAAGGTAGGATGACACATTAAGAGTAAAGAAAAAAGTGGCAGATGAGAGTAGAAAGGAAGGGCTGAGACGGCAAAGAATGAGGTACACTCCACTGCAAAGTGGCATCTGGAAGATGTGTTGAGGTTGTACTGCATGTTGAGCTATTAATGAATGACATACAAGTGAAGTGAACATGCAGAAGGTAATTTACATTTACTATACAGGAGAATAAATAATTTGCCTTTGTGAGCTTTGACATAAAGGAGCAGACCAAGACTCAGAGGGTGAACGCTAGCAGGTGATACTAACCAACAAGCACTTTCTATTTCCGCAAAACCGTAATGTTGTGCATAATTTTCATGAATAGTGTTGGATATGAAACAGTTTAAAAATGTTATTTTTAGTTGTTTAATAGATACATTAATGTAAAATAACGAACAAATTTTCTTGTTTCAGATGTTTAGATTAACAGATGTTTATTCCAATTTTTTACAACACTAATATTGATGTGGTAATGTATGTATGATATATGTATAGGTTTTTATGTTCATTTATGGAGTTTCAGTTTTCAGTACTTTGTTGCTGTTAACACATACGAATGTTGAAGAGTTGTATAGTTATATGAGTTCCATTCAATCTCATAAGTAACTATTTTGCAATGTTGATGAGAAATGTGTAATTTATTTAATACTTTTGGTATTTATTTCTCTATATAGTAACGAGATTCTGGTTTACAATACAACTGAATCAATACACGTTTCTAGAGGCACCTGCAGAACATTTAAAGAGCAGTGCTAATTCAGTTCAACTATTATCCACTTTTCTTATCACGATTTCTGCAAAACCGTAATGTTGTGCATAATTTTCATGAATAACATTGCAATATTAATTAATTAATGGAAAATTTCAACTAAAGGCAATCTGTGAAATACATGTACTCAGTATTTACAACATGAATAGGTAAATTCTACACCTTTATTGTTAAAGGCAACACAGACAGTTACACATTTATATGCGCATCTTAGTATCTCTATAGCACTATGTACTGTCCGAGGCAGCTCAGCCGCTGCTTTCTGTTCAAATATGTTCTGATCTGGGGGGACACTTGTAATACCACAGTTAAGTCACGACAGTTATATACATTTTAAAACGCGCACATTCAAAACGTAATGGCTCAGCATAATTTTCGTTCGTATATTGGTTAAATTCTACTGGTGATTCGGTTTGAGGTATCTTGAACAGTGCACCAATGTTCCGTATTTTGATAGCATAAAGAGCTGTTTTCATGTCTATTGTCATTTTCGTGTCTGGATAAATCACTAATTTTTGATATTATTGTTTGTATATTCCATTTTCTAAAATGTTGAACAACACGGGAACAGAACAAATGCAATAATAGAAAAGTGAAGTCTATATTAAGTCTTAATAACCCCGTAATGGAACTGATCTGATTAGGATGAGATTTTATTTACTGTAGCATCAAACAATCTGTGTCTAATAGTCGTCTTTGTGCATACTTTGAGTACAGCTGCATACGTTTGTGATATTCGAGGAAATACATGACACTAAGTAAATATAAGCTGGCTACTTATTGAGAGGTCGGAACAAGAGATTGGCCACTATGAAATAATAAACGTAACGCTGCAAGAAAACAAATGACGGAGAATATGAAATTAGTTTATCTACAAATGAGACATGACGTCCTCGGAAACAGTAGAGCTATGTCCTACATCGTCTGTAAAGTGCAGTTCCTCGACTACCCTCTTCGATCGCGTTCTGTAATTTGAGAAATAAATTCGTGGTAAGAGGTTGCTTCATTTATTAACTAACTTACAACCCAATACCATAAAGTTGTATTGTGATCTAAAGAAAATAGTGACAGAAATTGCTAGTGGCCATTGAAATGCATCAAGGTGGATAGTTGAAAATTTGTGACGGACCGGGACTCGAACAGGGGTTTTTTAGTTTCGCCCGAACGGACGTCTCAACGGCCTCTGCCATTCAGATTCGGTCGCTGACCGACTCAAATACCAACTTATCCTCACACTACTGACGTAGTGCTATTCCCCACAATCCTCTTTACCCACAGCGATTCGCTGGTTAACGTAAGAGTTGGAGCGTGTTTGGGCTTCAGCACTGAAGGGAGCGTTGGGGGCGTCTCACCCTTGTTAAATACAGGGTGAGTCACCAAACGTTACCGCTGGATATATTTCGTAAACCACATCAAATACTGACGAACCGATTCCACAGGCCGAACGTGAGGAGAGGGGCTAGTGTAATTGTTTAATGCAAACCATACAAAAATGCACGGAAGTAGGTTTTTTTATCACAAACCCACATTTTTTAAATGGAACCACGTTACTTTTGTTAGCACATTTGAACATATAAGCAAATACGTAATCAGTGCCGTTTGTTGCATTATAAAATGTTAATTACATCCGGAGATATTGTAACCTAAAGTTGACGCTTGAAACCTCCGACGTTCAGTTGCGTGTTGTAACAAACACGGGCCACGGTCGGCGAGCAGCATCTGCAGGGACATGTTTACGATGACGACCGTGTTTACGAGTGTGGTTGTAGTGCACTGTTGTGGTTTGGTCTAGCTGTCGCAGTGTCCGCATGTAACGCTTGCTGCTATTGTTATTCTGCATTCGTCTCCGCACGCAGACCAACTGTAGTGCACCGTGTTACCAGACGTCTGTGATAGTGTAGTGTTGTAGGAACTGTGACCATGGTGTATTCGAACTCTGAAAAGGCGGAGATGATACTCATCTATGGCGAGTGTCGACGAAATGCAGCTGAAGCCTGCAGGGTGTATGCAGAACGGTACCCGGACAGAGAGCATCCAACGTGCCGCACATTGCCAAACATCTACCGCCAACTGTATGCAACAGGTATGGTCGTAGCACGCAAACGGGTCCGTAACAGGCCCGTAACGGGAGAAGCGGGTGCAGTTGGTGTGTTAGCTACTCTTGCCATGAACCCACACATGAGTACACGGGACATTGCGAGAGCCGATGGACTGAGTCAAAGTAGTGTCATGCGCATACTGCATCGTCACCGCTTTCACCCGTTTCATGTGTCGCTACATCAGCAATTACATGGTGATGACTTTAATCATCGAGTGCAATTCTGTCAATGGGCATTAACAGAAAATGGGTTGCAGTTCTACCTGTTTACCGATGAAGCGGGCTTCACAAACCACGGGGCAGTGAATCTACGGAACATGCATTACTGGTCCGTGGACAATCCTCGCTGAGTCAGACAGGTAGAGCGACAGCGACCGTGGACTGTAAATGTATGGTGCGGAATCACTGGCGACCACCTCATTGGTCCTCACTTCATTGCAGGGGCCCAAACAGCTGCAACATACATCACGTTTCTACAGAATGTTTTGCCAACGTTGCTCGAAAATGTCCCACTGGAAACGCGTCGACGTATTCGGTATCAGCATGATGGTGCACCTGCACATTCCGCAATTAACACTAGGCTGACCCTTGACAGGATGTTCGACGGGCGTTTCATAGGACGTGGAGGACGCATAAATTGGCCAGCTCGTTCTCCCGATCTTACACCTCTGGACTTCTTTCTGTGGGGTACGTCAAAGGAGAATGTGTACAGTGATGTGCCTACAACCCCAGAGGATATGAAACAACGTATTGTGGCAGCCTGCGGCGACATTACACCAGATGTACTGCGGCGTGTACGACATTCATTACGCCAGAGATTGCAATTGTGTGCAGCAAATGATGGCCACCACATTGAACATCTATTGGCCTGACATGTCGGGACACACTCTATTCCACTCCGTAATTGAAAACGGAAACTACGTGTGTACGTGTACCTCACCCCTCATGGTAATGTACATGTGCGTCAGTGAAAAAGACCAATAAAAGGTGTTAGCATGTGGACGTAATGTGCTGTTCCAGTCTCTTCTGTACCTAAGGTCCATCACCGTTCCCTTTGGATCCCTACGTAATTCGATGCTCTCCGATACACACGATCGAACAGCGGAGGAGTGGTACTCAAGCGTCAGTTTTAGGTTACAATATCTCCGGATGTAATTAACATTTTACAATGCAACAAACGGCACTGATTACGTATTTGTTTATATGTTCAGATGTGCTAACAAAACTAACGGGCTTCCATTTAAAAAAACGTAGGTTTTTGTTAAAATACATACTTCCGTGCATTTTTTTATGGTTTGTATTATCCAATTACACTAGCCCCTCTCCTCACGTTCGGTCCGTGGAATCGATTCGTCAGTATTTGATGTGGTTTACGAAATATATCCAGCGGTAATGTTAGGTGACTCACCCTGTATATGTGGTGTCTGTCCATTCTGACATGTCAAAGAGAATAGACAGTACATATGTAAAGCTGCAATGGTTTTTAATCTAAATAAGGAACTAAAGTATGACGTTTCTTTACAAATGAAGAATTCCGCACCTGCAGTAAGCTAATGGATTTATAACCTGTAGTGTACCATCCTTATTAATAGCAATGTCACTTAGTTCATCATTAGTAGTATAATTTTCGTGTATTACCATATTAATTATGGCGCTAGGTTATAACGTAATTCAGTGCTGCATTATAATACGTGAGTAACAAAACCCGCAACAACCGTCCATTCATCGTCAATATTTTTCCTCTCTCTAACGTCAGGTTATCATTAGGTGGGCGTAAAGGCTAATTATTATCACCGCGTATACTTAAAATTTTATTGTATTGGACTTTCGGTAGTCCGATGATCACGGTTATATTTTAACAAAGAAACGCAATTTAATAGCAAATCTTGGCGACGGCGTTATAAAGATCCATATAAGGTGCATACAGACATTGCACCCACAATGAAAACAAGAAATATTCGAGGAAGCCCTAGCATTGGCCACTTTTGATCTGAATAATACAAATCATGAAACAAGAAGGTTCAATACTTGTAGACTGAATACCACTATTAATAAATTAGTGATACAGCTGCTACAGCTCTGTATACACAATCGAGCATTTGACCAACGTTATTGTGGAAATTACCTTGTTATCATGAGGTGAAACAACTGAATACATTTGCGCAGGGATAGTTTCTGATTGCGAAGGTCTTGTAAATTAACTGCTGAGTTACGCATAGTGCCACCAGTTATCATGCATGAAGTATCGCGTAGCGGCTATCGTAGCTGTTTGATGTGCTACGCCTCGGCCATGGATGTGTGTGATGTCCTTAGGTTATGGTTCAAATGGCTCTGAGCACTATGGGACTTAATATCTATGGTCATCAGTCCCCTAGAACTTAGAACTACTTAAACCTAACTAACCTAAGGACATCACACAACACCCAGTAATCACGAGGCGAGAAAATCTCTGACCCCGCCGGGAATCGAACCCGGGAACCCGGGTGTCCTTAGGTTAGTTAGGTTTAATTAGTTCTAAGTTGTAGGCGACTGATGACCTCCGAAGATAAGTCGCCTAGTGCTCAGAGCCATTTGATGTGCAACGAGTCACCATTTCAAATCCGTCTATCAGGAATTACTAGTTATTTAGTCTTCATCGTTTCACAAAAGCTGCTGACATATCGGACGTTTCTATTCTTTGTATATTCTTGAATATTGCATGTCTGTATAAATACCTGCACTCTCCGTACAGGTGGTAAGTTCTGTCATGGCTTTACCTTGATGTTCGTAATAAACGTGCTTTTAATCCTAAGTGTTGTTTTCATTGAAACGTTGCTTTTGGATTTGGAATTGAATGTGGTTACGACTTTATATTGTTAAGTGGGGACGACGATAGTTGAAACATCTGAAACAACGTGGCTCAAATTAGATAAAGTAAAAGTCATCTCCTACAGGAACTGGAATACAAATAATACATGGGCCCAACTGTTCGTATATGCAGGAGACCAACGGATTCCATGTCAGCAAAAATTCAGATACAGATTAATTACTTGTGGCGTACTGAGATACCACACAAGAAGAGTTTGTGACAGTTGGTACCATAAATACCGTGGACGCCTGTCGGCAGCAGGAACATCGCTGTGCGCAAACCAACCACCTGCCCGCTAGAGTCGCGCCCCCTGGAGAAGCAGGCCACCAGAAAGAGATACGCGTGCTTAACTAACGGTGCACCGGCAGAAGTTATGAGTTCCAAGTTGTAGGTCAATCCTGCAGAATGTTCGTCCTGTCTCCAAGTCTTCAAGTCGTCGAGTGAGAAACAGTGTCCGATAAATAGTCAGCCTTCAGTGGAAACAGAACAGGGAATAGAATTATTGTTTACGGACAGAGACCGTCTGCTTAGGTGCTTAACTGAGTACTGTTCGTATGGAACTGTTCTTCGAATAGTACATCAAGAAATAAGAATAGTTTTTTTCTGAATTTAGTTCCGAGAACGTTTTTGTCTGGATCGTATTCCTGAAACTATAGTCAGAACAGACAGGCTAATCTCGAATTCTACACTTGCTGTAACTAGCGTTACCAAAGGTGAGTAACATATTTTACTACTTACTATTCTACTTTCATTGTATATGTGCTGCCCTAGAACCCAGCGTTAGCGAGATTTTCATCAAAGTGGGCGATCTCAGGCCACAACTGCGTCTATATGTGTAGGCCTATTCTGAAAATGCGGCTCAGGACCCGACCAAATTGCAGAAAGGATTTGACCAAAACCCCAAATAGAATAGATGGTATGACTTGATTTGTTTGGCTAATGAGTGCCTTTACTTAGGCGGCACAGCCCAATAATGGTTCTAGGTCAACGAAGAATAACATAGTGGCTGGGATAAATTCCAAGTCGAACTACAGGAAACATTTGGCTACAATAAACAGCAAGTCCGCTTAGCGGAGGAGCAATAGAACAACACGGGCAAGTGTCTTGTGGAAATGACACAGTCTGACATAAGGAATGTTTTGCCCTATGCCACAGGTGAATTTTAGTATGATAAAGGCTGAAAAATATCGTACTCGACGGAACAAGTTGTGGAAGACATGTACCAAGCTCTTCTGATAAAGGATGTCTTAACAGTCGAGTAATTCATCAAGTGGAAATTCAACAGAAATAAATTCAAACGAAAGAACTATGAGCGACTCCAGAATATGGGTACCATGACAGTTTTCGAAGAACACAACGGCTACGCCTCTCTCATACGCTATGTAGTGAGTGAAGGATACAGTATTTTGTGGCAACCCGAATTGTGGGACAGAGTAGGCTAAAGATAGTAGCCAAGAATGTCGATCCGATAGATCAGGAGGTAATACAGAATCTTGAAGAAGAGATGTATCGATTTTTAGCACCAATCTCCAACAGCAGTCAAACGCGCAAGGAAGAATGGATGTAACTTGTACTTAGGTCGCAGCCAACAAATGAGAATCTAGCACCCCACCGACGCAATGACAAGTAACTCTTACTCCAAGTGCAACGCCCACTTGAAGAACAGATATTTGAATGACAGAGGACAACACGCTGGTGTGTTTAAACTGTGGACACATTGTCCATTACTGTAGAGAAGGAAAGCGAGTTTTCGATGACTACTACTCTACTAGAGAACACCCATCACAACAATTATATTCACGCCAGTCATCTGCAGATTACCATAATCGACCTGTAGACGACATCCATTGCCAAACCCTGGACAAGGTTGCTCTCAACATGGTGTAGCCGTTTCTCCCACGGTCGTCCTGAGATCGCAGCTGCTTTTTGCAGGGCAATGTGGCCCACTGGTTAGCACAATGGATCTGGGTTACGATGGTTCAGATTTACGTTTACCGTGATTTCGCTCAATCGCTAGAGCCAAATTCCAGGAGGGTTCCTTTGAAAAGGGCACAGCGGATTTCCTTCCCCATCCTTTCGTAATTCGAGTTTTTACTGCATCTCTAATGAACTTGGTCGTGATAGGGCCTTAAGCATTAATCTTTCATTCTTCCTCTGCTCACTTTGACGCCGCCTTCAGGAAATATAAGCTATGTGACTATCAATGAAGGCAAGGTCGCACTGATGTCAGAAAATTTCAATGACATCATCATTGACTGCCAACCTTTCCTCATGGTAGTCGACTCAAGGGCCTCCTTTTCTGTAATGTCAGATGCTTATTGTCGCCAGTTAAAGAGTACTATTTATGTTACATGAATGCGGTTGTGCTGAAAGTAGCAAATAAAAAATACATCGAAACGAAAGAAATATACGTCAGATGAAGAACTGTTAATGACAGGACACAACCCTTCGGATTTGTCGTCTTAACAGAATGTGGTCAGAATCTTATTCTTGGATGCGACTTCTTGCAGACAGTCGGCCACAGTGGCCGAGAGGTTCTAGGCGCTTCAGTCTGGAACCGTGCGACGGCTACGGTCGTAGGTTCGAATCCTGTCTCGGGTATGGATGTGTGTGATGCCCTTAGGTTAGTTAGATTTAAATAGTTCTAAGTTCTAGGGGACTGATGACCTCAGATGTTAAGTCCCATAGTGCTCAGAGCCATTTGATCTTTTTTTTTTCGCAGACATCTCAAGCGATAATAGAATGTGAAAGATCAGAGATCCAGACTGATGCTGCTCTTCCTAAAAGCACAAGCAAGATTGCTGTGAATGGTTGTTTGCCGTTGAAGATGTTCATTCCGCCATCATCACCGAAAGCTTTGGGCAATTGCCAGAAGCTGTTCTGTGTTCCAAGGGAAAACTACATAACACTGCCAATCATAAAAATTATAGCTGATCCAGGGGAGCTTTGGATTACTAATTTCACTAGCAGCCGCAGCTCATACCTAAATGTATATGTTTAGGGACAACCGAACCAGTCCAGGAAGGGCAACTTTGTGTCATCGACAAAGAATCGTGCTCCACAGCAGAGTAGGAAACTACTATTGAATTGTCAATAGCATCTGGCCTGACCAAGGAACAATGTCGACAAATGAGAGCCATCCTGCGTCAGTTTTCGGATGCTTTGAAATCCGAAGTGGAGCAGCCTGCGGTAATACATTGTTCACCCACAGGTATCATCCACCAATTAGCCAGCAGTCATACAGAGCGTCGCTGGCTGACTGGTGGTTTATGTGGATGAAATGGAGGAAATGCTACAAGAAGACGTCATTGAACCTTCAGAGAGTCCTCGGTCCACTCCTGCTTTTCTTGTGAAACAGAACGGTGGTGCATGGTGTTTCTGCGTCGACAACCGATGACTAAACAAAATCACAAAGGAAGATATCCGTTTCCTAGACTGAGTGAAATGATCAAAGCATTTCTCAACTATGAACATGCAAATATGATGCTGGGAAATCAAGTTTAACGAGGTTGACCACGACGAGAATACCTTCATGTCTCCTGACGGCCGTTGTGAGTTTAAATTTGTGAAATCTGTACCACGTAAAGCTCCAGCCATATTCGAACGTATGACGGACAACCTGCTTCGACACCTCAGATGGACGACTTGTCTTTGCTACGTGGATAACATTATCGTTGTCATAAAGAAATCTGAAGAACATCTAAGCAATCTGACAACCGTTTAGAATTGTAGTCAGATTGCAGGTCCCTCCCTGAATCCCAAAAAGTGCCTCTTTGTCGCCCAAGAAATAAAAATCTAGTGAATGGCGATGGAAACCGTTTAGATCTAGAGAAAATAAGAGCATTCTTAGATTTTCCGACTACTTGGCACAATCGTGATGTGGGAAGATTTCTCAGTATTAGCTCGTACTACCGCCGTATCATAAAGGCCATCAGTACCAAGGCACGTCACTCGCAAAAATTGCTGTTGCGTAACGTCAAATTTGCCTGTAACGAGGTGAAAGACATGTGTTTCCTTGTCCTTAAGGAGGTGCTAACATCTTTTTCATTTCCAGCAATATATGACGAGAACGCCGAGACTCTAGCGGTTACGGGATAGTAGCCATTCTAGTGCAAATTCACGAAAATGCTGAAAATGTGCTAACTTCCGTTTCCAGAGTATTCTGCAAGTCGGAAATTATCTACACTGGCTGCCTAGGCTGAAGGATCTGTCGGGTCGGCTGAAGAGGTGGTCACTGAAGCTTCAGGAATGTGATGTCACATAGGCATACATAAGTGGACACCAACACAGGGACGCCGACGGCCCGTCAAGGAATCCTTTGGAAAAACACAGTAGTATACGTGAAGTCTCAGTCATCGTTGTGCCAGATGACAGTGCTGCTCAACAGCACTGCTGAAAAACCAGAAATATTTAAGGAGGAGGAAGTGAGCAAATGAAAAATTCCGATTAATAAATGGAGAAATGTATAAGGGGAAATAAAATCCACTGGGGCAGAAATGGTTCCTTGCCATCCCAGCTCATCAACAGGTAGCTGTCCTGAATCGTTTTTAATTCGCTTCAACATCTAGTAGCCTTGAACCGTAAGACTCGACGCAAAGTTAGATACAGGAATCATTGGCCAAGTCTCTACAGGCCCTTTAAACACTATATGCACAGTATTAGGAATTCCATATTTTGATATACGTTCCACAATTACCTAAGAGGCAACTGGTACCAGTCCCCACATTCATTCGAACTGGAATCGACCTTTTGGGGAGGTTCCAGAAATCAACAAATGGAAATTTATGGATAATTGTCTGCACTGATTACCTCCATCACGTTACGTTCACCAAAGCTCTACCAACTGCCGAAGCTCGGTGCAGAAGGCATTATTTTGAAGTATGGTGCAACCTGTGTGATGATATCTGATCGCGGAAAATTTTTTCAGTCGAGACTATTATCAGAGGTAACTCACGTTGTGACATCGTCAACAGGATGACAGCTGACTACAATCCACAGACGAATGGCCTCACAATACGACATTTGTTGATGTCGAACGGAGAGATTGGGATAAAATGCTGCTCATCGCAACATTCACATGTAAAACAGGAAAGCAAGACTCTGCAGGCTGCACACCTTTCTTTCTGCTCCAAGGACTCGATTCCAAAACAGTAACGGATACACTGTTTCTGTTTAAACCGGACCATCTCAGCGTAACTACGAGAGACACCTCACTACCAGGTCCAAAAACCATAATAACCTGCTCGTATACAACAACCTGAGGCGCAGGAGCAAGACCGAGAGTGCTATAACGCGAAGTACTTGACAGTGCGATACTGCCCTGCAGACTTGGTATGGAATTATACGCCTGTGCACGAAGTTGGTGTACCGAAAAGTTACTAAAGCGCTACTTCAGTCCGCCTTGTATCTTTCATTGCTCGTCCAAGGTCATATATGAAACTGGGGATTATGACCGTTTATGAAGAAGACAAAAGCGCCGAGTCATTGTCAGTGTCATCAGTATGAAGCCTTATAGTCCAGCGGCGCACACTGATGGTGGGATATTCTAGGAGACTGAAGACCTATTCGACGATAGTGAATATTCGACGGGAAGGGCACAGTTGGTACTAATGAAAGCGAAGAGGATTTAACCGCACCGGACCGGTATACTGAAGACCACTGACAAGATCCTGGGTGCTGTAGTCGGCTCCAGTCAGAACATCTCTGACAGCGGGCTCAGGGATCAATGTCGGTGAGTGTTGCATAGAGGTTAGCACAGGGCCGGCCAGAAATTCTGCACGCTCCTGCACATGTGCAACTTCCGGGTCACAGCGTGCACGCCGCAGCCGTCAGCGTTCATGTAGTGCATGTTTCTACGCACAGATGTCGCTTTATCCACTTGCTGGGATACTCTGTACCGGCGCATTCTAGTGCTCTTTCCACAGCTTGCAAGCCAACCATGGGAAGGTATTTCGCGTATTAAACATTTAAAATACTGTCACAGTCTACTCATTGAGACGTCTACTTTTATGTTAACAATTTAACCCAGTAAGACAAGTAATACAGTTTTTATTAAGGCAGCTTGACTGACGGCACGTAAATACGCTTAGTGTTTTTGATCTAGTATTTAAGAAACAGAGCACTTAGCGACTTCCAACGAACCTTAGTCATGATTTCAAATAACATTAATCTAATGCAAGGTTTCCTATAACTAATTCTCGGTGCCCTGAGTTATACCCACATAATTTCTGTCTCACTGACCTCTGAACAGAATGACAATCGCAGACCTCTCGATGATGACCTGTACCATTATTGCTATATCTTTCATCAGTTCCGTCTGAAATCTGCACAATAACCGACAATTAGATGAATGTTATGTTTTATCGACTCCAGCTGAGCGTAGCCCTTCACACATTTTTTTAAAAAAGAACCTAAATGTAAGTATACAACAATCGGTTTAATGACCAATTTTCCTTATAATAATGAAACACGGAGCAGAATGAGGCAATAGTGCACAGTTAGTAAACAATAATTTTTAATTATGAAAGGAATAAATCCAAACACCTTTATCACTGGTCATGAGAAATGATATAGCTAATATCGGGCACAAAAGCACGGCTCATTGACAAACGCAAGCAGTTGCGGGAGATTTTCATCACTGATGCTTGATCAAAACGACTGAGAACATAGATCTTCCGTTCTTTGCTTTTTCACAGTACCTGGCATTTCTCAGTACTTTTCTGTTAAAGTTACGGTCACCAGGGATAAACGAGACTGGGTATGTTGCGCTCTTGCTTGTACCACTTAAACAGGGAAGAGGAGCCGCCGCCGTTCATTTAGGACACATGCCTAATAACAGATGTCGCTGTCGCACACGTGCGCACATGTGCAGCACTTCCGCACGTCTGCACACTGTGCAGCGTTTGGCCGGCCCTGGGCTACCACCACTGGCTGGTGCACTGCGAGTAGACAGTTCAGATCCGACCACAAACAGTCGTTTGGCTTTAAGATTTAGCGTTTCTGGAGGGTCTTTGAAATGCCTTATATATTTGAAAATTCCGTAATAATCGGTATTCGCATAAGCTGTTGCTGTCGGCTTCCAGCTCAGTGAAAATTTTACTTGTTTTTTTTTGACATTTCGTTTTATTTTTGTGGTGTCACCGTCAGATACCACACTTGCTAGGTGGTAGCCTTTAAATCGGCCGCGGTCCGGTAGTATACGTCGGACCTGCGTGTCGCCACTGTCAGTGATTGCAGACCGAGCGCCGCCACACGGCAGGTCTAGAGAGACTTCCTAGCACTCGCCCCAGTCGTACAGCCGACTTTGCTAGCGATGGTTCACTGACAAATTACGCTCTCATTTGCCGAGACGATAGTTAGCATAGCCTTCACCTACGTCATTTGCTACGACCTAGCAAGGCGCCATTATCATTTGCTATTTATCTTGTGATGCATTTACCGTCAGACCGATGTTCACCAATTATGGATTAAAGTTAAGTATTCCAGCAGCTACGTACTTTTTTTACTAGTCTCACCTCCTTTAACTGTTCCAGACCTCACGCCAGCCTGCGTGAGCTTAAACGCGTGCCTTTCGGCTACCCGTCACAGTGGATTGGCTGTCTTGCCAGTCCACAACAATTTTCATGTTGTATTTAAAGGTCTAAGGAAATTTTGTTTCATTAATTTAAATAGTAACATATGCAACTCACGTTGGCCTTATAACAGCTTCCCACCCAACACAGTAAACCTCAGACAGTGCGCTAAAATTCTTCGTCACAGTAGGCTTGTTTTGTCTCCTCCGACACAGCAATCACGTATCAGCAAATTAACCAAGAAAGTAGTCGGAACGTTCCGTCGACATTTCAGGTTCTCTGCGACAGAAGTCGACTCCTTGATTACGGAGCAATTCGAAAACCTCTATGTGGACGTCCTCTACATTCGAAAATCTCTTTCTTCCGAGATGTTCTTTCAGCCTACATCGTGCAATATCTTCCTTCATTGCAGATCAGCATGTCTGTGACGCCTCAGGTTTCTGGCCCCCGTTTCAGTATGGCTAGACGCGACGTTGTATTTCATCCCTATAAACTAAACTAAACTCCGTCCGAACAGGCCTCGCAACCCCAAACGGTACTGTACGACTGCCTTGTGATCCTCTGCCGATAGGTGTCATTGGATGTGGGTATTGGGGATATGGAGAGGGACAGGGATCACGTGGTCAGCACACCGGTCTCCCGGCCGCTGTCAGTTTTCGTGAACAGAGCCGCTACCAGTCATGTAGCTCCTCAAGGGACGGTGGTCCATCCAAGTGTTAGCCCAGCCCAGCAGCACTTAACTACGGCGATCGGACGGGAACCGGTGTTATCCTGCGGCAAGGCCGTTGCCATCTCATCCATATACCACCAGGTTTTTGCAATAAATCTGTGTGCAATTTAAACAATATGCCCACAAGAGTAGTACTGTCCCGCACAGTTCAGCTTAGGAGTAAGTTTCCTGTAGGTGCGCCATTTCAGTCCAAGACTGTGTCAGCTGTGCCGCATCAGAACTATGTCTGCTAAAAACTAGAACCTGCCTTCCGCTCTGGGGATGAGCCGTTCTTGCCGCATCATGATTTAGCCTGGGACGGCATTTGTAACGTACTTTCCAAAGTCCCTACAAGACACTATGCAGAGGTTATCTTGTATCACTGCCAGTCATTCCCTATTTCGTTCGACTCGAGAAATAAACGACAGTCTTCTGCATGAGCCGTGATTCTTTTTCTGCGAGTTTCTTAGGGTAAGGGGTAAGTTTCTGGCTGTAGAATCTTTATGAAACCTGTCGGTTCTCCAAATTTTGTGAATGTCACTTCGTGAAAAGAACGCTTGCTTCCCACCACTGATACCCATTTGATTTCACGGAACATTTCCGTAATACAGGTTGTTGATGAAACTTAACCAGTCACAAACGAAGCAGCGAGCCACTCACGTGCTTCGACGCTTTCTTTATACAACATGGTGCGGTTCCCGAACACACGAGCGGTACTCAGGAATGCTTCTCGCAAATATCTGAACGTAGTCTCCTTTATAGAAGAAATTATTCAAATAGTGAAGGGAGACGAAAATTTAATAGTCATGGGTGACTGGAATTCAAGCGTAGGAAAAGGGAGAGAAGGAAACATAGTAGGTGAATGTGGATTGGGGCTAAGAAATTAAAGCGGAAGCCGTCTGGTAGAATTTTGCACAGAGCATAACTTAATCGTAGCTAACACTTGATTTAAGAATCATGTAAGAAGGTTGTATACATGGAAGAACCCTGGAGATACTAAAATGTATCAGATAGATTATATAATGGTGAGACAGAGATTTAGGAACCAGGTTTTAAATTGTAAGACATTTCCAGGGGCAGATGTGGACTCTGAACACAATCTATTGGTTATGAACTGTAGATTAAAACTGAAGAAACTGCAAAAAGGTGGGAATTTAAGGCGATGGAACCTGGATAAACTGAAAGAACCAGAGGTTGTACAGAGTTTCAGGGAGAGCATAAGGGAACAACTGACAGGAATAGGGGAAAGGAATACGGTAGAAGAAGAATGGGTAACTTTGAGGGATGAAGTAGTGAAGGCAGCAGAGGACCAAATAGGTAAAAAGACGAGGGCTAGTAGAAACCCTTGGGTAACAGAAGAAATATTGAATTTTATTGATGAAAGGAGAAAATATAAAAATGCAGTAAATGATGCAGGCAAAAAGGAATACAAACGTCCCAAAAATGAGATCGACAGGAAGTGCAAAATGGCTAAGCAGGCATGGCTAGAGTACAAATGTAAGGATGTAGAGGCTTATCTCACTAAGGGTAAGATAGATACTGCGTATAGGAAAATTAAAGAGACATTTGGAGAAAGGAGAACCACTTGCATGAATATCGAGAGCTCAGATGGAAACCCAGTTCTAAGCAGAAAGGTGGAAGCAGTATATAGAGGGTCTATACAAAGGCGATGTACTTGAGGACAATATTATGGAAATGGAAGAGGATGTAGATGAAGATGAAATGGGAGATATGATACTGCGTGAAGAGTTTGACAGAGCACTGAAAGACCTGAGTCGAAACAAGGTCCCCGGCGTAGACAACATTCCATTAGAACTATTGACAGCCTTGGGAGAGCCAGTCCTGACAAAACTCTACCATCTGGTGAGCAAGATGTATGAGATAGGCGAAATACCCTCAGACTTCAGGAAGAATATAATAATTCCAATCCCAAAGAAAGCAGGTGTTGACAGATGTGAAAATTACCGAACTATCAGTTTAATAAGTCACAGCTGCAAAATACTAACGCGAATTCTTTACAGACGAATGGAAAAACTGATAGAAGCCGACCTTGGGGAAGATCAGTTTGGATTCCGTAGAAATGTTGGAACACGTGAGGCAATACTGACCCTACGACTTATCTTAGAAGAAAGATTAAGGAAAGGCAAACCTACGTTTCTAGCATTTGTAGACTTAGAGAAAGCTTTTGACAATGTTGATTGGAATACTCTCTTTCAAATTCTGATGGTGGCAGGGGTAAAATACAGGGAGCGAAAGGCTATTTACAATTTGTGCAGAAAGCAGATGGCAGTTATAAGAGTCGAGGGATATGAAAGGGAAGCAGTGGTTGGGAAGGGAGCGAGACAGGGTTTTAGCCTATCCCCGATGTTATTCAATCTGTATATTGAGCAAGCAATAAAGGAAACAAAAGAAAAGTTCGGAGTAGGAATTAAAATCCATGGAGAAGGAATAAAACTTTGAGGTTCGCCGATGACATTGTAATTCTGTCAGAGACAGCAAAGGACTTGGAAGTGCAGTTGAATGGAATGGACAGTATCTTGAAAGGAGGACATAAGATGAAGATCAACAAAAGCAAAACGAGGGTAATGGAATGTAGTCGAATTAAGTCGGTTGATGCTGAGGGAATTAGATTAGGAAATGAGACACTTAAAGTAGTAAAGAAGTTTTGCTATTTGGGGAGCAAACTAACTGATGATGGTCGAAGTAGAGAGGATATAAAAAGTAGACTGGCAATGGCAAGGAAAGCGTTTCTGAAGAAGAGAAATTTGTTAACATCGAGTATAGATTTAAATGTCAGGAAGTCGTTTCTGAATGTATTTAATGGAGTGTAGCCATGTATGGAAGTGAAAGATGGACGATAAATAGTTTAGACAAGAAGAGAATAGAAGCTTTCGAAATGTGGTGCTACAGAAGAATGCTGAAGATTAGATGGGTAGACCACATAACTAATGAGGAGGTATTGAATAGAATTGGGGAGAAGAGGAGCTTGTGGCACAACTTGACTAGAAGAAGGGATCGGTTGGTAGGACATGTTCTGAGACATCGAGGGGTCACCAATTTAGTATTGGAGGGCAGCGTGGAGCGTAAAAATCGTAGAGGGAGACCAAGAGATGAATACACTAAGCAGATTCAGAAGGATGTAGGCTGCAGTAGGTACTGGGAGATGAAGAAGCTTGCACAGGATAGAGTAGCATGGAGAGCTGCATCAAACCAGTCTCAGGACTGAAGACCACAACAACAACAGTCTCCGTTATAGTTGAACATAACTTTCCTAAAATTCTTCCAAGACATCAACATCGACCGACCATTCGCCTTCCTTACAATCTATCATACGTGCTCTTTCTGTTTTCATGTTTCTTTGCAACCTTATGCCAGTGTCAAGTAAAAGTGATTACTGTATGAATAACACTACTACTACTACTGCTACTACTACTACTATTACTGCTGCTGCTTGTAAGGTGACTCTTACGTGAGGAAGACATTTTTACCAGTTTTAATAAATTATTGTCTCTTATTGATGTATTCACGACAGTTAGGAAGTACTGTAGTCCGTAGCCGGCCATGAGTCGGAGAGCATTTCCCACGCTGGCTGGCTAGGTGACGAAGCGACCATACGTCGCGCGTAGTGGGGTGGGCTCTGCGCTGGAACGTAGCAACAAGCGTCAGCCTGGGAAATATACATGACGGGAAGTACCGGTATCTTGGTGACAAAGTCACCGATTTTGTTTATTTATATTTAATAATTAAAGTCATTTATGACAACATGAATGCTAGGAGGAGCCTCTGGATGTTTAAAACCATTTATCATAATTCTGCCTCGTTAAAATTCACACCCGATCATTAACAAATGCATATCTTAGTAAGTACGAACTTGATCGTAAATCCACGAACTGTGACGAAACTAGTAAGAGATACGGATTGCGCGCCATAGTCGGCAGTCGGCGTTAAGAGCTCTTCCTGTCTTGTTCCGATGTCAGCCATGCTCTCAGTTACGAGTGGTTTGTGACATGAGTGTTTTATTATTGATCTAATAGAAATAAATATGATATTACGGCATTCTGAATGTTAATTTCGAGTAAATAGATACCCCAAAATTGATCGACAGCAATTTCAGATAATTAGCTTCCACCGACAGAGACATTCAATGCGCCAATGAAGAATCTGTACGGGACGACATTTACGAGAGCTGCACCGCGCACAGGTAGGAGGAAATCCGACGATACGAACCACCAAGGCGGATCAAGGAAGGTCCGACTTACACTCGCAAATTCCGGGTGGAAATGCTGACCAGTTATACTGTACGTCACATATACCACCCTCTACGGACTCGCTGAGTAGTAACAGAATCAGTTTAGAAGCGAGGGGATCTTGCATGCTGCTGCTCCTACCACACACGAATCGCGGGCTCATTCCTGACAGGTGCGAACAGTGGTTCGTACACAAGGCGAGCAACAGACTCACCAGGTCCCTGGAAGCGGGTGCGTGGCGCGAAACCGGTGTGTCCGCCGTAGAGGAAGTTGCGGTAGGAGATGAGCGCCTCGTAGGGGTTGCGCAGCAGCAGAATGCCGCGGCCGCGGAAGACGCGCACTTCAGCAGCGCGCTGCGCGGCCGCCAGAGGCACCACGCCCGCCACCGAGAAGCCGTGCGTCTTCTGCACGGCCGTGCAGCCACAGTCCGGGGACACTGCCTCGCCGTAAAACCCTGCAACCACATCGTTCATTTATTCTTTCTCAACCGTATTCTTGTACCTCAGCAGCTACACTACTGGCCATTAAAATTGCTACTCCAAGAAGAAATGCAGATGATAAACGGGTATTCATTGGACAAATATATTATACTAGAACTGACGTGTGATTACATTTTCATGTAGTTTGGGTGCACAGATCCTTAGAAATCAGTACCCAGAACAACCACCTCTGGCCGTAATAACGGCACTGATACGCATGGCCATTGAGTCAAATAGAGCTTGGATGGCGTCCATGCAGCTTCCACACGATACTACAGTTCATCAAGAGTAGTGACTGGCGTATTGTGACGAGCCAGTTGCTCGGCCACCATTGACCAGACGTTTTCAGTTGGTGAGAGATCTGGAGAATGTGCTGGCCAGGGCAGCAGTCGAACATTTTCTGTATCCAGAAAGGCCCGTACAGGACCTGCAACATGCAGTCGTGCATTATCCTACTGAACTGTAGGGTTTCGCAGGGATCGAATGAAGGGTACAGCCACGGGTCGAAACACATCTGAAATGTAACGTCCACTATTCAAAGTGCCGTCAATGCGAACAAGAGGTGACCGAGACGTGTAATCAATGGCACCCCATCCATCACGCCGGGTGATACGCCAGTATGGCGATGACGAATACACGCTTCCAATGTGCGTTCACCGCGATGTCGTCACACACGGATGCAACAATCATGATGCTGTAAACAGAACCTGGATTCATCCAAAAAAATGACGTTTTGCCATTCGTGCACCCAGGTTCATCGTTGAGTACACCATCGCAGGCGCTCCTATCTGTGATGCAGCGTGAAGGGTAACCGCAGCCACGGTCTCCGAGCTGATAGTCCATGCTGCTGCAAACGTCGTCGAACTGTTCGTGCAGATGGTTCTTGTCTTGCAAACGTCCCCTTCTATTGACTCAGGGGTCGAGACGTGGCTGCACAATCCGTTACAGCCATGCGCATAAGGTGCCTGTCATCTCGACTGCTAGTGATACGAGGCCGTTGAGATCCAGCACGGCGTTCCGTATTACCCTCCTGAACCAACCGATTCCATATTCTGCTAACAGTCATTGGATCTCGACCAACGCGAGCAGCAATGTCGCGGTACGATAAACCGCCATCGCGATAGGCTACAATCCGACGTTTAGCAAAGTCGGAAACGTGATGGTACGCATTTCTCCTCCTTACACGAGGCATCACAACAACGTTTCACCAGGCAGCGCCGGTCAACTGCTATTTGTGTATGAGAAATCGGTTGGAAACTTTCCTCATGTCAGCACGTTGTAGGTGTTGCCATCGGCGCCAACCTTGTATGAATGCTCTGAAAAGCTAATCATTTGCATATCACAGAATCTTCTTCCTGTCGGTTAAATTTCGCGTCTGTAGCACGTCATCTTCGTGATGTAGCAATTTTAATGGCCAATAGTGTATATTAGTAAAGGCGAATGGAAGACTTAGAATTATCGGAGAGGTTCCGTGCCATTCAAAATATTTCTAAAGGAAGTCACGTACAAGACACTAGTGCAACAAGTACTAGAATATTGTTTCAGTGTTTGTAGTCCCAGCCGAGCAGACGTGAGAATAGACATCCAACGAAAAGAAGAACACGCTGCTAGGGTCAAAATAGGTTGGTATAGCCCTCACGAATGTATAACAGAAACGTTTACTATTTATTCCGGTGCTTCTAGGTGGAACAGGTTTATAATTTACTTTCTTAACCATTTTTCGGCTTACAAGGCCATCCTTACACTGATGAAAGTTGATACGTACATATGAAACATTAGTATATGATAATCACATATTTTAACAATATTACAGCTATGTATATACGCAGACTGAAGCGATGAATGAAAATTTGTTCAGAGGGTGGTCCGTGCTGCTATGCAAAGCCCTCAAACAGAATGGCGTAGTGGTTAGCACATCTGTCTTGTGAGCACAGCACTCCCATATTCGAACCTCAGCCTTGGTACAAATTTTCATTCGTCACTTCAGTCTGCATTTATACATCATAGATGTTTGGGGCTAGAAAAAGTCCTCGGAACCATATAGTTTCATTTGACATTATAACTGATGTTGACACCATTCTACTCAATGATTAGAAATTAATTTTTCTTACAATTAAATTGAAATACGAATTTCTCTTCGTATGGATGAAAATAAGTAAAAGAACGAGAAAGCCGACTGGGAAAATTTTCTTCAGAGCCCAGTTTAATTGCTGTAATCACTCGGGTCAAGTATCATGGAAGGAGGAAGAGATCTGGAGACACTGTCCAATTATATAATGGTGAAACACACATTTAGAAACTAGATTTTACATTTCAAAGCACATGAAGGAGCAGACGTTGACTCTGGCCAAAATATAGGGTTCTTATAGATGTGTCGGACGAAATAAGACTCGTCGATACGGTGAAGGGATCTTAGATTAACTTCCGAAGGAGGCCAAATTCGTACTGTAGCACATGCAGAATCTTAGATACCTTCATTATAACTTGGAAAGGATGGAATATTTAACTCTGAAAGAATCCATGGCCACAGAAATGTCATGTACCGGGTGATCAAAAGGCAGCATGAATTTGAAAACTTAATAAACCACGGAATAATGTCGATAGAGAGGTAAAAACTGACACACATGCTTGGAATGACATGGGGTTTTACTAGAACAAAAAAAAAAATAAAGTTCACAAAATGTCCGACACATCTCTTGCGCGCGTCGTTTGGTGGTGACCGTGTGCTCAGCCACCACTTTCGTCATGCTTGGCCTCCCAGGTCCCCAGACCTCAGTCCGTGCGATCGACCGACATCTCTAGGGATGCTGAAAGACAACATCCGACGCCAATGCTTCACCATAACTCCGGACATGCTTTACAGTGCTGTTCACAACATTATTCCTCGACTGCAGCTATTGTTGAGGAATGATGGTGGACATATTGAGCATTTCCTGTATAGAACATCATCTTTGCTTTGTCTTACTTTGTTATGCTAATTATTGCTAGTCTGATCAGATGAAGCGCCATCTGTCGGACATTTTTTGAACTTTTGTATTTTTTTTTTGTTCTAAAAAAATGTTCAAATGTGTGTGAAATCTTATGGGACTTAACTGCTAAGGTCATCAGTCCCTAAGCTTACTCACTAGTTAACCTAAATTATCCTAAGGACAAACACACACACCCATACCCGAGGGAGGACTCGAACTTCCGCCGGGACCAGCCGCACAGTCCATGACTGCAGCGCCTTAGACCGCTCGGCTAATCCCGCACGGCCTTTTGGTTCTAATAAAACCCCATGTCATTCCAAGCATGCGTGTCAATTTGTACCTCTCTATATACATTATTCCGTGATTTATTCAGTTTTCAAATTTATACTGACTTTTTGATCACCCGGTATATTAGTTACTGCCACCGAACGTTAACATACTATATCATTGATACAGTACAACATAATACGAGTAACCTCTTCTCTCAAGGAACAGTTCACTATAAACTGTGCTGCATTGTTCTAATACAGTTCTCACTGTTGGCTGTAGAGAAGCGATACTGTCGTCTTCGATGACGTCGTCATCGTCGTCGTGTGAGTAGGGCCTCCCGTCGGGTAGACCGTTCGCTGGGAGCAAGTCTTTCGATTTGACGCCACTTCGGCGACTGACGTGTCGATGGGGATGAAATGATGATGATTAGGACAACACAACACCCAGTCTCTGAGCGGAGAAAATCTCCGACCCAGCCGGGAATCGAATTCGTGCCCTTAGGATCGACATTCTGTCGCGCTGACCACTCAGCTACCGGGGGCGGACTCGTCTTCGATGATGATTGCAGACTGGGCTTAGTGGCACTTAATCGCGCTCAAGTAAGCAATCTCCAGCAGTAGCGTATGGAAACTCTTGAGCGAGTGTCTATGCCACAGTTTCTCATTTGTTGTTGTGTCTAGCAGCAACTGTTATTATTTTTGGTTCTGTCTCGAGGTACCAACCTAGTCTTGGAATCTCGTTCTTAGGGCGGTACCACAGTAACCCCCCGCCCCCCACCCCCAATCCCGTACGTCCGTTGTGGAGTGTTGTGTCACGGGATGATGGTAGGTGGGAGACCTGAAAGCACGCGTAGACGAGGAGACAGGGAATGGAACGACAGCAGACAGCAGCTCCTTGCCTTTACCCCGGTGTTCACCTTGCGAGTGACCGGGAACACCAGTTGAAAAACAGGCAGCAAAGTGCACGCCCGCATCCATGGCCGCTGACACTGTGGTGAGACGGACAGCAAGAGAATTCTCTGGGGAATTGTCAGGGGGCAATGCCTCCATGGTTAAGGCCTGGTGCCGAGGCCAGCGATAGTGGCATGACGTCGATGTCTAAGGGCACCATTCTCGACGGTGGATGACGCGATTGGCAGAGAAGTGGATATGACTGCTGTTGCGGACCCCAGCGGTGTTGGTGCAAACGGCTCTGAGCACTATGGGACTTAACTTCTGAGGTCATCAGTCACCTAGAACTTAGAACTACTTAAACCTAACCAACCTAAGGACTTCACACACATCCATGCCCGAGGCAGGAATTGAACCTGCGACCGTAGCGGTAGCGCCTAGAACAGCTCGGCCATTCCGGCCAGCCCCAGCGGTGTGCTGGGCTCGTGGGACCCAATTCTGTGGCAGAATTACTAACATAAGAGCTCCGCAGCTGGTTCTGATGACGTAAATACAGCCTAGCAGAATCTTGAACAATGTAAAATGAAAATCGCAAAACTTTTGTGATGACACCATTCTACGAACGCTGTTTCTTGCGAAAAGTTTTAAAGAAGACTTCACTCTGTGGCTGATACTTCATCTGACATAGTGGAACGGATTGTTTCCATGGCTGCCAAAGAAAATGCAACAGGGTACGGTGGCTACGACCATGCAATGAACCTGACGGTGGCTTCATGTGGCAAGGAACTGGAGGAGAAAAGAAAAACCTTGAAGGCTTGATCCCATGTTAGGAAGAAATAGAGTTTCTCTCTGTGACTCTTGAACGTTCGAACGAGCTGTTCACTCTGAGCACTAGACTGAGGAAGAAAAGGGGCAGAAGTCAAATGGTTTATGCTGTTGGTGGCACAAAACTGTTGAAAATCGACCGACATGAATTGTGGTTCATGGTCTGAGACAAGGACCTCAGGAAGACCTTCAGGACAACATATAGAAGAGAAAGCACGTACACACTAGCAGTAGTGGTGGCTGTCAAACGACAACAAAAGGACATTTACTGCATGCGTCTATCACCAACAACAATCGCATTTTTGGACAATGTACCAACAAAACCAGTATGGACGTGCTGCCATGGTCTGGTTGGATTTGGCCATTCAGAACAGTGTACGGCGGAGCGGACTGACGTTCCACAAAAATGTTGCAATGAGATGTGATTTGCTCTATCTATAATCTGCCACGTATTACGACATCAGGCGAGTTGCTTCGTGTGAACTATACCCCAGTGACTTTGGTGCAGGCTTCCCGCTGAAGGGAGTGAGAAATCACAACACGCGTATCTTCATTCCCTGTGTGCAACAGCAGAACACCCAAATGCGCAGATAACACGTGACAAGGCGAAAAACGGCGACGCATCACTGAGTGGCCCATTACTTCCAAACTACGTGGTCATCCATGGCGCACATATTGCAGATGTTCCTACAGAATCGGGTGAGAAGCAGTTGCTATTAGAAGACGCTGAAAATTTAGAGGAAAATTTTGAGTATTGCTTTGATAACATGATTCCTCAGATGAATCAACTGAGAAAATAAGTCAGCTTTGAAACGCGGGGGAGTGATCCTGTACAACAGCTCATACCGATAATTATACAATATTAGAGCCCAATGTTTCAATTTTTGCGCTGGCTATGGTGGGACAGGATTGGAAGGGTTGATCAAGGCCGGTAAGGGCCGATGATCAGTTATCAAACTGAACGTCTGACTGTACAGGTATTGGTGGAACTTGGAACCTCCATAGATCAAGGGAGTGCCTATTTTTCATGTGGATATTATTTGTACTGCGCTTTGTTGAGAATTTTCTGACAAAAGCAATAGGCCAATCAGATAAGCTGATGCATCCGCAGCTAACGAAACATGCTTAGCTGGCTAAACATCTATTAAACAATAACGACTCGACAATGCGTCCTTTAACTGCTGAAATATGTCCTGACATTCCTGAGACCACACAAAGGGAACACTTTTCCACCACAGATGGTTACCTAGAACAGCAATCTGCACAGAGTTTGCAATATTTAAATGTAATATGGTAGCTTCCACATGATAGCTTGGAGCTCTTTAATGCCATTGTTCTTACTTACTTACTTATGTGGGCCCCACAAACTGCAGCCGGTCCTTGACCTCACTCAGTCCAGTCTTCCACACTTTCCTGTCATCTCCCTCTTCATCTCGCAGATCCAGAATCTGCGTGCTTCCCATGGTGTTATCCTTCCATCTCATTCTCGGTCGTCGCAGTGATTTCTTTTCTTCAGCTTTTCCATCCATTACAGCCTTTATCACAGTGTTCTCCCCGCTACTCCTCACATGTCCGTACCATCTTAATCTTAATTTTCACACTCGCTACGACGTCAGGCAGTGTGTATAATTGTCTGAGTTCTCTGTTTCTCCTTATTCTCCACTGTTCATTTTCTTTCACTGGTCCATATATTTATCTCAGTGCTTTATTTTCAAAAGTGATGAGTCTTTTCTCTGTTGTCTTTGTCAGGGTCCATGTCTCACTTGCATAGCACACTATTGGCTTGATGATGGTCTGATATATTCTTATTTTTGCCTGCCTAGATAGTAACTCCGATCTAATGATGTTGTGCATAGCTCCTAGACATCTTCCCCCCAGTTTGAATTCTTGTTACTATCTCTTGTTCTATAAGACTTTGTTGGTTGATATTGAAACCGAGGTACATGAATGTGTCTGTCTATTGTACTGTTAGTTTTCCAATTTTTAGATGGCTTGGTCCTAAATGAGCTCTCCTTCCTACTACCATAAACATTGTTTTACTTTCATTTATACTTATACCGACTTTCTTAGCGTCTTCCATTAGCACAGTCCCCATTTTCTCCAGGCCTTCAATGTGCTTTCTTATCAGCACAATATCATCTGCAAAAGCCAGGGCATTTATTTTTTTGCTGTGGTGACTCCAGCACTTTCACATGTTACTCTCCTCAGGCTGTTGTTGAGCGCCAAATTGAACAGGGTTGGCGATATAACATCTACCTGTCTCACTCCTGCTTTACTTCAAATGCTTCTGAGAACTCCCTCTATACTTTCACTCTACACTTTGATTCCATCACACACATTTTAGTTTGCTTTATCAGCTTGTCAGGTATCCCACACTCTGCCACTATCCTCCACATTTCCCCTCTGACTATGCTGTCACATGCTTTGTTGAAATCTATAAACAGGCGAAATGTATAATGATTGTACTCCAAGTTCTCATCTAATATTTGTCTTAGGGTGAATATTTGGTCGATTGTTGATTTACCTTTTCTGAACCCTGCTTGTGCTGTGTCTAATATTTCCTCAATGTATGGGTTGACCCTGTTGAGTATAATTCTTGAAATTACTTTACAGCTTGTGCATAGGAGAGATATTCCTCTGTAGTTCTGTGTCAGTATTTTGTCTCCTTTCTTGTATATGGGGCATAAAGCTGCAGTTTTCTATTCCCCCGACATTACTTCTTTTCTTCATACCTCTTCTATCTGATCGGCTAACCGCTGATGTATCTTCTCTCTCCCTTCTTTGATGAGCTCTGCTTATATCATGTCTATGCCAGGGGTCTTCCCATTTTTAGTCTTTTTATTGCCTCTTTCACCTCCATCACAGTTGGTTCTTCGACTAATGGTTGTACGTTCTGATTATTTTCTGCCTTGTTTTCATTGTTTTAGGTATCTACTGGGTTTTTCAGCAGTTCTTTGAAGTATTTCCTCCAGTTCTCTAAATTTCCTTCATTCGTAGTGAACAGTTTTCCATTCTCGTCCTTCATTATCACAGACTTAGCTCTGTACTCTTTTCTATAGCTATTCATTGTCCTGTACAACTGTTTACTATTGTTCCGGTTATAGTCGTCCTCAGCCTTCTCTATCTGTTTATGTATGAATGCTCTTTTCTCTCGCCTTATTATAGTGTTCATTTATCTCGTGGCTTTCCTGTATGTTGTTTGGTTTCCATGGTTGTTATTTTTCATCAGTGCCTATCTGGCTCTCTTCCTGTCCAGTACTGCTTTTCTACGTGTTTCGTTCAACCATGATTTGCGCTTTATATTGCTATAATTATTATCTCCTAGTAGTTCAGGCGCTGTCTCCCTCATAACGCTTGTCTTCTTCCATATTGTGTTGATATCGTCATTTTATTTACTATTGCACACGTTCAAAAAATTCATACCTTCATATACTACACCAGCAGCCGCAGCTCCTATCGTCCGTCTTGATTTATTTATATCTTTATGGGGGAATGAGGTACTTGCTATTTTCATGTTTCTAGCTGTGGTGAAGTTGATAAGCCTCCTGGCGTGAAGTATAACGTGGACACTTCTCTTTTACGACAAGCGCGTAGCAGAAGCCGCTTCCAAGTGAAAATGTCACATCAACACAAGAAGAGTGGGGCAGTGCCCTCCATATAAAATCTGGAACGGTCCCGTCGCAGGGCACATACGAGGGTAATCTCAAAAGTAAGGTCTCCTATTTTTGTTATAAGTACAGAACTCTGTGTGGCAGTTGGTCGCACTGTTATGAGGAGTGCTTCACGCGCTGTGTGTAAACATGAGTACGCCGCGCTGAGGCGCTCAGTTTTGGCTTGGCAGCCTTTGAGAATGGAGCTCCCGTTAGATGTTACCGTCAAGTGCGAATTGCGCGCAGTTATTCGGCTTTTGAACGTAAAGGGCACTGCGTCGATTGAAATCCATCGCCAAATTGATGGAAGTGTATGGTAAGACGTGCATGGATGTCAAAAATGTTTGTAGGTGGTGTAGAGACTTTGCAGCTGGTCGGATCGAAATTCACGATGAACAAAGGAGCGGGAGACCGTCAGTTTCTGAGGAGACAGTGTTGAAGGTTGAGCAAAGCATGTATGAAGATTGGCGGATCACCCTGGATGATCTTTGTACGTTGGTTCCTGAGGTTTCCCGAAGCACCGCTCACAGAATTTTAACGGAAACTTGGAACTACCGGAAGGTGTGCGCAAGATGGGTGCCACACATGGTGACTGATGACCACATGCGGCAACGAGTTGATGCTTCCCGTGCATTTCTTCACCGCCTTGCAGCCGAACAGGACAACTTTCTGGACTCAGTTGTTACGGGTGACGAAGCCTGTGCATACCACTTTACACCTGAGACAAAGAAACAATCACGCTAGTGGCGGCATCCACTTTCGCCAAAGCCGCGGAAATTCAAACAAACACAGTCTGCCATTAAAGTCATGACAACCGTTTTTTGGGATCGGAAAGGGGTATTTCTGGTCGACTTCATGCCCACTGGGACCACAATTAACGCTGACAGGTACTGTGAGACTCTGAAAAAACTCAAACGGGCAATTCAGAACCGGAGAGAGGGAATGTTGAACAAGGGCGTACACATTCTCCATGACAACGCTCGCCCACACATCGCTCGGCAAACCGTTGCTCTCCTGCAGCAGTTTCAGTGGAACATAATCACCTATCCACCCTATAGTCCTGACTTGGCGCCCAGTGACTATCACCTGTTCCCTAGGTTAAAAAAACTTTTGGCCGGAAAGTGATTCAGCTCCGACGACGAGGTGAAAGAAGAGGTTCATAACTTTCTGAACAGCATGGCGGTGAGCTGGTATGACATCGGCATACAAAAACTGTCATAGCGTCTACAAAAATGCATCGACAGAAATGATGATTATGTCGAAAAATAGCTAAATGTTCAAGCTGTAAACTGATGTAAACCATTGTAGAAATAAACAGGTCTATGTACTTATGAAAAAATAGGAGACCTTACTTTTTGGATTACTCTCGTATATTGATAAACGGAACTCCAAGCGCTGTGAGTTCCAGTCATCTTGCTGACGACCTATACATCAAATTCTCAGCCTCCATACCTTCTCGTGAGAGTATCGCCGTTCCGCGTACCCATACAGGACGGGAAAGCTCTCGACATAGACCTCGTGTAGGGGGACTATATCGACGTCTGGCCCGCAGTAATCATAAGTTGATACAAGTTCTAATAGTGCACTGAAGCGCCAAAGAAACTGGTATAACAATGCATATTAAAAATACAGAGATATGTAAACAGGCAGAAGACGGCGCTGCAATTGGAAACGCCTATGTCAGACAACAAGGGTCTGGCGCAGTTGTTAGATCGGTTGCTGCCGCTACAATGGCAGATTATCAAAATTTAAGTAGGTTTAAAAGTGGTGTTACAGTCGGCGCACGAGCGGTGAGACACAGCATCTACGAGGTAGCGATGAAGTGCGGATTTTCCCGTATGACCATTTCACGAGTGTACCGTGAATGTCAGGAATCAGGTAAAAATCAAATTTCCAACATCGCTGCGGCGGGAAAAAGATCCTGCGAGAACAGGACCAACGACAACCGAATAGAGTCGTTCAACGTGACAGAAGTGCAACCCTTCCGCAAAATGCTCCGGATTTCAACCCTGGGCCATCAACAAGTGTCAGCGTGCGAACCCTTCAACGAAACATCTTCGATATGCGCTTTCAGAGCCGAAGGCCCACTCGTGTACTTTTGATCACTGCACGACAAAAAGCTTTACCTCTGCCTGGATCTGTCAACACCAGCATTGGAAAGTTGATGACTGGAAACATGTTGCCTGGTCGAACGAGTCTCGTTTTAAATTGTATGGAGTGAATGGGTATGGAGACAATCTCATGAATCCATGGACCCTGCATGTCGGCGGTGGACAGTTCAAGGTGGTGGTGGCTTTGTAATGGTGTGGGACGTGTGCAGTTGGAGTGATATGGAACCGCTGATACGTCTAGATACGACTCTGACAGGTGACACGTACGTAAGCTTCCTGTCTGATCACCTGCATTCAGTCATGTCAATTGTGCATTCCGACGGACTTGGGCAATTGCAGCAGGACACTGCGACACCCAGCCGGCCGAAGTGGCCGTGCGGTTAAAGGCGCTGCAGTCTGTAACCGCAAGACCGCTACGGTCGCAGGTTCGAATCCTGCCTCGGGCATGGATGTTTGTGATGTCCTTAGGTTAGTTAGGTTTAACTAGTTCTAAGTTCTAGGAAACTAATGACCTCAGCAGTTGAGTCCCATAGTGCTCAGAGCCATTTTGAACTGCGACACCCCACACGTGCAGAATTGCTACAGGGTGGCTACAGGAACGCACTTCTGAGTTTAAACTCTTCCGCTGGCCACCAAACTCCCCAGTCATGAACATTATTGAGGATATCTGGGATGCCTTGAAACGTGCTGTTCTGAATAGATCGCCACCCTCTCGTACTCTTACGGATTTATGGACAGCCCTGGAGGATTCCTGGTGTCACTTACCTCCAGCACTACTTCAAAGTCGGCCGCTATGGCCGAGCGGTTCTAGGCGCTTCAGTCCGGAACCGCGCTGCTGCTACGGCCGCAGGTTCGAATCTTGCCTCGGGCATGGATGTGTGTGATGTCCTTAGGTTAGTTAGGTTTAAGTAGTTCCAAGTCTAAGGAACTGATGACCTCAGATGTTAAGTCCCATAGTGCCTAGAGCCATTTGAACTACATGAGACATTAGTCGAGTCCAAGCCACGTCATGTTGCGGCACCTCTGCGTGCTCGCAGGACCCCTACACGATATTAGGCAGGTGTACCTGTTTCTTTGGTTCTTCAGTGTATTAACGTTAATAGAAGCTGTTAGATGTGCCTGCTTCTACTCTGCAAGGTTAAAGGTGCTCATGGACTCTTAAGATAGCCGATGTGATGTTATCCATCTACCGGGTATCGTCGTGACCTTGTGACACTTCTGAGTGTCTGACATCCGGGAGAAGTAACAGTCGCTGTCGCGTCCGCAGCGTCGTTCTGTGAATCGGCGTCGCGATTATCGGCCCAGTTCTCTGGAGAAAGTTCTGTCTCTACACCGTCGCTCTAACTCTGGATAGATCGGACTTCATGTTTCTGCAACGGGGAAGGAATAACCGCCTGCCGGAGGCACTCCGTCGGAAGATTCCTGATTCTGCTCTTGCAAAGGTGGTCCGCATCAGACTGTTGTGGTGTGGAAAGAGCCTCCCCCTGCTCATCAACACACTAATTTTCTTTGCTTTGTAGGTCGCGTTTTCCCATCGAGCCCTTCAGGAATGTGTCCCACGGCAACAAGTGACATTTCTTGTGACATTTCGGCGATCTTTGTCTGTGTGTGTGAGCCTTCGTATCAGAATGCGGAAGAGACCCTCGGCATTCAGGGACGAAAGCAGCTGTATGCACGATCATGGTACTAATTTCCCTCCTCCTTCAGATTCCTCCCCTTCAGTCATCAACGTCGACGGCGCAGTTGTGGGTGGTACGTTCGGCGACATCGCACTACCAGCGTCCAATGATGCAGACGTTTCCTGCAAACTATCATGAGGAGGGGCTGGCCATTCATCGGAGCAGTGCCTGTCCGAAACTCGTCAACATACGTTAGTGGGCGTGACCTCGGCGCGGTCGTAGGCACAGTTTCTCCTGTTGGACGCTGCACAATTATTCGTTGTATGCATTCTGAACGACCGTAATCTTCCTTTCCACAACCCGAGCATGTCTGCGACTGAGAGTTATAGATAACTATTGCTCTGTATCCACCGATGAGCGCATAGGACTGGACGCGTTTTGTCAGTTCAACCCGGATCTGTCTCACTCCACTGAGAATAAGGTACGTCGTGAAGTTCGATAATTTTTCAGTGGCTTGGCTAAGTACTCTTTCATACTGTTGTAGTGCATCAATCACTAGATCAGACGGAGCTTCAGAGGAGACAGAAAATGAGGGTAGTTCGTTATCCAAGTAACGCATTATCAATAACTACATCACCAATATAGACATAGGACTTTCTAAATTTGAGTCCATGCTTAGTAGCTCGTGTGAATTTGTTACACACCGTATAATTTATCAATTTTACATATATCACGCTACTCTTGATTGAAAGGTGGATTCCTGTAAGACCTCGAAATTCTATTTTAACCTCTTATCGTATGAATCTTTCAATTTCATGGCTTTAGGACGAGTATATTCGTCCGAAAGCTGATCTTTATGGTAGACTTATCGTATAAATGTACCAGTCTGTATCGAGTAACACAAATCCCATGAGGAAGGCAGAAGAGACAAACAACCGCACGCACACGAAGCAAGGACGTGAGGAAGACTTCCGTACCAATACTCTGTCAAAAGAAGACTGTCTACTTCGGCTATCCGAGCCTGCACTAGCACAATTCCTGTGACTCCCATGGAGGGAGAGGCTTTGTTATTATTGTCGCAGCCTGTCTAGACATGTATTACTATTGGCAATGTCTCTGTTTTTCGATATATTATACAATGCCCTTTAGACATGCATGTATGGATGCATGCATGAAAATACAGACACTACGTGTCTCGACAGGCTGCGACAGTAGTAATAAAGACTCTCTCTGTGGCGGAATCACCCGAACTGTGCGAGCGCAGGACGTGTACAGTAGTGACATACAGAAATTTGGGTTGGTCTTAGGGATGTACACGGATAGCCGAAGTTATTCCCGCTTCGCGTGTTAAGGGAGTGGGTTGTCTTAGTTCCGCCTGTATCACAATACCGTGTGTCTTCCTTCTTTGCTGTTCAATGTCGCACGAGTTCTTGTGCGTGCCCAACTACTGTTTGTCATCTAGTGTCTGGTGTTCGTGCAGCCCTTCCCGACACGGAGCTGTGTTGCTCTGAGATGTGCAACATGCTTCCTACGACTATTCCAGGTAGAGACAGTGTCAGCTTCGGTTTTGATAAATTCACGTGACACATGCAGGCCAGCTCTTTGGATAAAAAACTGTTTTCTAGACAATATTACAGTTATTACAATTCAGATGCATACTGCGTACTTTGATCCTGATTTATATGTGATTTTTTTGTTAAGTTTATGGACCCCCCTTCAGGTTGACAGCATACTATTACGTCACGGTACTCACGTCCCCTTTACCCATCGTGATAGTTCCAATCTCAAAGTTCTTTGGCGAATTTAAAAGTGGTCCACACAAATATTGGGTTTTTTAATCTTCTACCCGAGGTCGATGACGGTTTTCTGAGATATGTAATGCTCCCTCACAGGGGTATACGACATATTCGAAGAGAACGCTGGTCTGTTTAGCAACGCTTACAGATCTATAATAGTGTTCTGTCAGTAGAAATCGTGATAAAAGAAATATTTCCTCTCACTTTCAGGTACGAGGTTATCGGGTTCGTATTTCTTATACCGGTCAGGAAGGAACCTGCTTTATTTGTAGTCAGAGAGGCCACCTCCATACCAATTGTCCGTGCTGTATGGTAGTATTAAAACCTCCTTACGAACAGCGTAAAAATTGACTTTAGCGGATCTTCTGCTACAGAAATCTGCAACTGAGCCAACTCCGGTTATAGAGGGTCAAAGTGAACTTTTGAGGGATAATGTTCGTGATTTTCCGCATTTTGGCCATGTTAGGAATGTTAACGTCGTCACTACCACGATGATGGCGACTGTTACTCAAAACAAGCGTCGCAGAAAGCATTTGAGATTAAATTATTAACTGAACTTATAAATAGAGACGGAGGTTATTGTCCAAAAGTTTTTGGGAATTCTGCTCTCTCCCAGGTCAAACAACAAAGGGACACGTTTACAGCTACCTCTCCTTTTGGTATTTAATATGCGCTATCGGTAACTTTTGAGGTTGATCATATTTGGTTGTGTGGTGGTGCTCGTGTTTACGGTATGTGTTGTATTTCGTCTTATACACCGCATACAGAGTTTTAAAGTTCCTTGCTCAGCGCTCTCTCATTGCATTTGTGCCTTGAGAACGACACCTGTAATTTTTGGTGGTTGTTGAAGACATCCGGCTACATTCTAGTAAGTTGTCTGAACCTTTTTAAAAAAGAGAAACTCATGTTTTACAGACCCAAACATTTTCGGTGGGATTCAGATTTGGCGAATCTTTCGAGGTGACGTACAGTGCGTGAGTGTACGCCAAACCAGGAGAATATGCATGCAGCCCTCTGAACACTGCTGCTGTCACGTAGGCAGACGAAAGTGTCCACAGAATACACATCTTGAAGATGTAGAAAAAATGACAACTCTTCGTCACCGAGAATAGTGAAATAAACTTTCTGGTTGATACTGACAGTAGCCTGAATGAAAGCACCCACGCTGTGATACGAACCGCAAAACATGACAGATTAACTTCAGGCATGAACTACAACCTTCACACCAAAAAACCTAAGACGGCTGCTCAGATTGTCTCCTACATCGTTTATATAGATATGGAACAGCAGAAGCCTATGACACTATCTTGGGAACCACAGAACTAATTTCTGTTTTAATCGATGACTTTCCGACAATTACTACGAATTTTGACCACTCTGGCAGGAAATTACGAATCCAGTCACATAACTGAGACGATATTCCATAAGTTCGCAGTTTGATATAAGCCGGTTGTGTGGTACAGTGTCAAAAGCATTCTGGAAATCTATAAATACGTAATTAATTTCAAATCGCTTGTCAATAGCACTCAGCACTTTGTGTGTGTAAAGAGGTAGTTGTGTTTCACAAGAACGATGTTTTTTATATCCGTGTTGACTGTGTGTCAATATACCTTTCTCTTCGAAGTAATTCACAACGTTCGACCGCAATATATATTCCAAAATCCTGCTGCAAATCGACGTTAATGATATGAGCCTGTAATGTATTGGATTACTCCTACTACCTTTCTTGAATATTGGTGTGACCTGTACAACTTTCCAGGCCTCGGGTACGGATCTTTCGTCGAGCGAACGGTTGTATATGATAGTGAAGTATGGAGCTATTGCATCTGAATACTCTGAAAGGGGTAGTTAAGTATGGAGTCAATGCATCAACATACTCAGAAAGGAACCTAATTAGTGTACAATCTGGACCGGATGTCTTGCTTTTATTCAGTGATTTACGTTCCTGCATCACTCTGAGGATATCTACTCCAAAGTTACTTATGTTGGCAGCTGTTTTTTCGAAGGATTTGTGCTTTGTCAGCACTATTGTCGATAGCATGTCCATTGCTATCTCACAGAGGAAGCATTGATTGTGTCCTGCAGCTAGCGTGGTTTACATACGGCAAGCATCGCTTTGGACTTTCTGCCAGGTTTCGAGACAAGGTTTCGTTGTGAAAACTGTTATAAGCATCTCGCTTAGAAGACCACGCTAAATTTCGAGCTTCTTTAAAATCTCGCCAATCTTGGAGACTTTACGTTCGTTTAAATTTGGCATGCTTTTTTCGCTGTTTATGCAACAGTGTTGTGACCCGTTTTGTGAACCAAGGGGGATCAGTTCCGTCGTTTATTAATTTATTTGGTATAAATGTGTCAATTGCTGTCGATACCATTTCTTTGAATTCGAGCCACATCTGGTCTACACTTATGTTATTAATTTGGAAGGAGTGGAGGTTGTCTCTCAGGAAGGCGTCAAGTAAATCTTTAGCTGCCTTTTTGGATCGGTATATTTTTTCGTTTATTTTTGGAGGATTTGGGAGTTACAGTATTCAGCCTGACTACGATAACACTGTGTTCACTCTTACCTATATCTCGTTAGATGCTCGCTGTTAGCTCAGGGTTATTTGTTGCTAAGAGGGCAAGTGTGTTTTCACAACCATTTACTATGCGCGTGGGCTTATGAACTAACTGCTCGAAATGATTTCCGTAGAATGCGTTTAGCATAATTTTGAATGATGATGATATGCGTAACTCCGTATTTAGACATGTATTTTCGCCAACATATGGGGAATCCATTAAAGTCACCACCAACTTTAATTTTATGAGTCGAGTACGTGTTTGAAATTAAACTCAAGTTATCTCTGGACCTTTCAGCATTTCTATAATTTTATCATCTGAGCTAGCAGGTCCGTAAAAGGATCCAATTATTACTTTATTACGATTTCGAAGGATGACTTCTGAACGTACTAAGTCACAGGAAATATCTACTTCAATTTCGCGACAGGGTAAACTACTTGTAGCAGCAACAAACACGTTACCGCGAGCTGTGTTTAGTTTATCCTTTCGGCATTCCTTTAGCTTCCTCGCAAAAATTTAGGCTGAACTTATCTCCAGGTTTAGGTAACTTTCAGTGCCTATAACGAATTGAGCGTCAGTGCGTTTTATTGGCGCTTAGAGTTCCGGTATTTTAAATACACAGCTACGACAGTTTACAACTGTTATACCGACGGTTCCTGTGTCTGTTTTCGTCCTGTGTTCGGCCTGCACCCTTCGAGACTGAAGCCCTTTTTGAGTCTTCCAGATATCCTCTAATCTAAAAAAAACCACCCAGTCCATGTGACACAGGCCCTGCTACCCATGTAGCCGCCTCCTGCGTGTAGTCGACCCCTGACCTATTCAATGGCACCCGCAACCCATCCACTCTATGACGCAAGTCGAGGAATCTGCAGCATACACGGTTGCAGAATCGTCTCAGCCTCTGATTGAGACCCTCCATTCGGCTCTGTAGCAGAGCTCCATAATCGGTCCTATTTACTATGCTCCAAATGGTGAGCTTCGCTTTCATCTCGCATGCAAGACTGGCATCCTTTACCGCTTCTTTTAGCCGCTCGAAACCAGAGAGAATCTCTTCCAATTCAAAGCGACTCACATCATTGGTACCGACGTGAGCGACAACTTGTATTTGGCTGCAGACTGTGCTTTTAATGGTATCTGGAGGGATCCGTTCTAGGTCTGGAATGACTCCATCCGGTATGCACACGTAGTGCACATTGGCTTTCTTCCTCTCCTTGGCAGCCATGTTCCTAATGGGCCCCATAATATGCCTAACATTGGAGCTTCCAACTGCCAATAATTCCACCCTCTGTGATTACCCTCACCTTTCAGGCTGAGAGGTTTCCTCTCAGACAAGACGGGCGACTGGATCTGTCTGAGTGACAGTCTCAGCAACAGCCAGCACATGGATCCTGTTTCTCAGACTAGCCGGGGAGGCTTTGCGTGCATCATGCTGGGAAGTATTTCGTCGCCTGCCATGCCCCGAGGCGAATTCCCACTCATGCACAGGGGAGGGGTCACCCTCTGTGCCACCAGTAACTGGGCTGGTCGCCGGTGTGGACCAATCGGAGGATTCAGGCGTACTGGATGTCCTTTGGATACCCATGGCCGGCCCACTAGTGATGCCCATTCACTGCTGCTTCAAAGTATGTAACCGATGCCATCACAGCCTGGAGCTGAGAGCGAATTGTCACCAACTCGGCTCACATCTGCACATAGCAATCAAAGTCCCTATCCATACTAAAGTCTGTGGAAAACTACACTACATAGACAAATGGACTATCCACATGTGCTGAGGAACTCTACTGTAGACACTGAGAAAACGCAATGATGGTGTCCAATAAATTAAGTTAAGACACAGAGACCGAAAATCTGAAGTACTGAAGCACTCAGGTGAGACTAAATAATTCAATCCTGGTTAGGAACTTGTAGTGTATCACAAAATCAGTTTACTTTACGACGCAAACGGGAACGTGAGAACTGTGTCTATTAAGTATTAAATTAACACACAGAAACTAAAGAAACTGAACTACCAAAGTACACAGATGAAACTGCACAATTCACTCCTGGTTAGGAACTCGCAGAAGGTCACAAAATCGGGTACTTCCCTGTGGCTGTTCGTGTCTCTGTCGGTTGCTGCTGCCTGTCTCAGTGTGTTGATGGGTATGTACAAAGATGGTAGCTCCTCTCTGCCACTCTATCACGTCTCGACGTCGACCCGTGTTACTGCACTGATTCCATACAACGGACTGGCACTTACAAGCCCCTCCATTGTCATGACCCTCGTCAGTGGTGGAGAGTCATATGAGACTTGGTACCAGTTCTATATCACCTACAATTTTCGAAAGCGGGCAGTGCTCCCTTTCATGGGCGATGCCAAATATTTTGTTTAGAGAGTTAATATAAATTTGCCTTCAGGACCGCGCGGGATTAGCCGAGCGGTCTGGGCGCTGCAGTCATGGACTGTGCGGCTGATCCCGGCGGAGGTTCGAGTCCTCCATCGGGCATGGGTGTGTATGTTTGCCCTTAGGATAATTTAGGTTAAATAGTATGCGAGCTTAGGGACTGATGACCTTAGCAATTAAGTCCCATAAGATTTCACACACATTTGAACCTTTTTTTTTTTTTTTTTTGCCTTCAGGGGAAGACTACCTTGATAGTGAGGAGAAGGCAGGATGAGAAATGAATTTTGAAAGGAAATGCTGAACCAAAGCAGAGGCACGATCTAGGTAAGTACAGTTGTTGGCGTTAGCAACACGACCTTCCAAACGTTTACAAATGTATTAGATACCAGTTTTGATATGATAAATACAGGTAACTGGAGATTTAATAATGTTCAGTAAAATTTCATTAATTAAACATGTAGAAAATATGAATATAAATAAACCTGTTACTGTTCAGAGTACGATGAGATTTACAATTTACTTTGTGTAGAAGACACACGTTTACATAGAAGAAACAAAAGTTCATCGCTACTGTGTTTAAAATGGGCAACGTTTCATTGTAGAGATTTTAAGAAGGAAAAAATCTTTCGGCAGATCACAATGTTTTATGGAGTATGGATGTAGATATAGATGTACACCAGGATGCAGATCTCTAGGAACTGTTTTCTCCACAAATGAGTCCAGAAATTCGAAAACAAACGTACTTCATTGTGACCAGAAACTACTGCTATAGCTAAATAATAAAAAAAGTAAATTAATAGGTATTATTCTTATAGTATATACGAAAAAGCCCTAGATTTCTCTGTAGACTGATATATCCTGGGCAGCAATAAAAGTAATGTGGAGACAGTTACGGATTTTACACATACCATAGGTGTAACAGCTGTAAACTGTCGTAGCTGTGTTGGTAAAGTACCAGAGCTCTAAGCGCTAATAGAAAGCACTGTTGCTCAAACAGTTACAGGCACTGAGTGCTGGCTAAAGCCGGAGATAATTCAGCAGATATGTTTGCGAGGAACCGGAGGGAATTCAGATAGGATAGGCTAAAAACAGTTGGCGGGGGAGTGTTTGTTGCTGTTAGAAGAAGTTTATTTTGTACCGAAATTGAAATACTGCAAATAGTTCCAGTGCGTTGGTATGGACACAGGTCATTGTTGGCAACAGGAATAAAATATTAATTGGGCTCCTTTACTGACCTCCGAAATAAGATGATACAATAGCTGAAAGGACCAAAGAAAACTTGAATTTAATTTCGAACACGTACCCGACTCATACAATTATAGTTAGTGGTGACTTTAATTTACTCCCTATATGTTGGCGAAAATACATGTCTATATCCAGAGGTACGCATAAAACGTCATTCAAAACTGTGCTAAACGCATTCTCTGGAAATTATTTCGAGCAGTTAGTTCATGAGCCCACGCGAATAGTAAACGGTTGTGAAAACACACTTGACCGCTTAGCAACAAATAACCATAAGCTAACAACGAGCATCGAACCAGATACAGGTATAATGATGATGATGATGATGTTCGTTTGTGGGGCGCTCAACATCGAGGTCATCAGCACCCGTACCAGTTCCCAATCCCTCTAGATCCAATCTCGCCACTTCCCGAATGGTGATGAGGGTAACATAAACACCCAGTCCCCGAGCGGAAAAAAACCCCGACCCGGCCCCTTTTTTTAAAATCTCATTTTGTTCGTTATTGGTCGCTGTATTTATTCGGGGCGGACTTCCCATGACGCTTGTTCATGTTCATCTTTGACCCACTCACTTAGTTTTTTTTATTACTGAGGGCAGCTATCCGTCTGACCGAACACGCACCACTAGACCACGAGCTGCGGACTATAGGTATCAGTGAACACACTGTTGTCGTAGCGAGACTGAATATTGTAGTCCCCAAATCCTCCAAAATTAAACGAAAAATATACCTATACAAAAAGCAGATAAAGATTTACTTGACGCCTTCCTGAGAGACAATCTCCAATCATTCCAAATTAACAATGTAGATGTATACCAGATGTGGCTTGAATTCAAAGAAATAGCATCGACAGCAGTTGACAGATTTATACCAAAAAATTAATAAACGACGGAACTGATCCCTCTTGGTACACAAAACGGGTCACAACACTGTTGCAGAAACAAAATGCCAAATTTAAACGAAGGCAAAATCTCCAAGATTGGTGAACCTCTACAGAAGCTCGAAATTTAGCACGGCCTTCTATGCCTGATGCTTATAGCAGTTTCTACAACGAAACCTTGTTTCGAAACCAGGCAGAAAATCCATAATGATTATGGTCGTATTAAAGTATATAAGACAATCAATGCATCCTATGCGCGGTAGCAATGGAAATACTTTCGACGACAGTGCTGCCAGAGCAGAGTTACTAAACATAGCCTTCCGAAATTCTTTCACCAAAGAAGAAGAAGTAAGTATTTAGAATTCGAATCAAGAGCAGCTACCAACATGAGTAACTTGGAAGTAGATATACGTGGAGTAGTGTACCAATATAAATGACTTAATAAGATCAAGTAAGACTGAATACCAATTAGAGTGCGTTAGAGCGAACGGCTAGCCGGGAGGGCTTAATAGCCCCATACTCAACTATCATAAGCAACCGCTCGCTCGACGAAAGACCCATGTCCAAAGTCTGGAAATTTGCACAGGTCACACCAATATTCAAGAAAGGTAGTAGGAGCAATCCAATAAATTACAGGTCCTTACCATTGACATCGATATGCAGCAGGATTTTCGAACGGATATTGTGTTCGAACATTGTCAATTACGTCGAAGAGAAAGGTATATTGACTCACAGTCAACACGGATTTACAAAACATCGTTCTTGTGAAACAAAATTAGCTCTTTATTCGCACAAAGTGTTGAGTACCGCTGACAAGCGATTTCAAATGGCTTCCGTATTTCTAGATTTCCAAAAGGTGTTTGACACTGTAGCACACAAGCGGCTTGTAGTGAAATTGCGTGCTTATGTAAAATTGTCACAGTTATGTGACCGGTTCCACGATTTCCCGTCAGAGATGTCACAGTTCGTAGTAATTGACAGGCAGTCATCGAGTAAAACAGAAATGATTCATGGCGTTCCTGAAGGTAGTGGTATAGGCCCTCCGCTATTCCTTATCTGTACAAACTATTTATGAGACAATCTGAGCAGCAGTGTTAAAATATTTG
The DNA here is from genome assembly GCF_021461385.2 of Schistocerca piceifrons. Taxonomy (NCBI): domain Eukaryota; kingdom Metazoa; phylum Arthropoda; class Insecta; order Orthoptera; family Acrididae; genus Schistocerca; species Schistocerca piceifrons. The sequence continues at coordinate 830,928,030 of NC_060149.1, read as the reverse complement.
CAGATTATGCTGCCGTTTATCGTCTAGTAAACTCGTCAGTAGATCAAAACAAATTCCAAAACGATTTAGAAAAGATATCTGCATAGTGCAAAAATTGGCAGTTGACCCTAAATAACGAAACGTGTGAGGTCGTCGACATGAGTGCTAAAAGGAATCCGTTAAACTTCGGTTACACGATAAATCAGTCGCTTAAATAGGTCGTAAATTCAACAAATACCTAGGAATTAGAAGTACGAACAACTTAAATTGGAAAGAATGCATAGAAAATGTTATGGAGAAGGCAAACCAGAGATTGCGTTTTATTGGCAGAACACTTAGAAAATGTAACAGATCTACTAAAGAGACTGCCTACACTACGCTTGTCGGCCCTCTTTTAGAGTACTGCAGCGCTGCGGCGGATCTTTAACAAATGGGATTAACGGAGTACGTGGAGAAAATTCAAAGAAGCACAGCACGTTTTGTATTATCTTGAAATAGACCAGAGAGTGTCACTGACACGATACAAGATTTGGGGTGGACATCGTTAAAACAATGGCGTTTTTCGTTGCGGCGGAATCTTCTCACGAAATTTCAATCACTAACTTCCCCCTCCGAATGAGAAAATATTTTTTTGATGCCGACCTACATAAGGAGAAACGACCATCATTATAAAATAAGGGAAATCAGAGGTCATACTGAAAATATAGGAGTTCATTTTTCCTGTGCACTTTTCGAGATTGGAATAATAGAGAATTGTTGCGAAGGTGGTTCGATGAACCCTCTGCCAGACAATTAAGAATGATTTACAGAGTATCCATGTAGACCAGATAGCTAATAGGAATTATAACAGAAGTTTTGCAAGCCTATAAACGCCATTTTATATTTTATGGGAACTGAGTGAATTTTCACAGAATCGATAGTCCTCAGAAATATAGGTAGTGCAAGCCGCCGACGTAAACGAAAGCAACGGACACCTATCTTTTTACAATTCGAAATAACTATTTGTAGAATGCAGTAGCAGCTTTTTGCCGTCGAAACGGGGGATATGATATGTAATTCACATTGGTGATTGTGTCTGAGTCTGCATTATGTGATTTCTACATCTGCATGGATACTCTGCAAATCACATTCAAGTGCCTGGCAGAGGGTTCATCGAACTACCTTCACATTTTTCTATTATTCCAATCTCGTATAGCGGGTAGAAAGAATGAACATCTATATATTTCCGTACGAGCTCTGATTTCTCTTATTTTATCATGGTGATCGTTCCTCCCAGTGTAGGTCAGTGCCGACAAAATGTTTTCGCATTCGGATGAGAAAGTTGGTGATTGGAATTTCGTGAGAAGATTCCGTCGCAACGAAAAACGCCTTTCTTTTAATGATGTCCAGCCCAAATCCTGTATCATTTCAGTGATACTCTCTACAATATTTCGCGATAATACAAAACGTGCTGCCTTTCTTTGAACTTTTTCGATGTACTTCGTCAGTCCTATCTGGTAAGGAACCCACACCGCGCAGCAGTTTTCTAAAAGAGGACGGACAAGCGTAGTGTAAGCAGTCTCCTTAGTAGGTCTGTTGTATTTTCTAAGTGTGGTGCCAATAAAACGCAGTCTTTGGTTAGCCTTCCCCACAACATTTTCTATGTGTTCCTTCCAATTTAAGTTCTGACAAACATGAGAAAATATGACGTCTGCTTGTTGTGAAGGTTTCTTGTGTCACTTTACAGGTGTCAAACACATGGTGATACGGTATAGTAGTTGTGGCTGATACCCGGTTCCGGTTGTCAAGGTGATTTTCCACTCCATCTCCTCCTCATACTCCCTTACTCTTCTCCATCGCTCCAACGTCCCACTACTCTCCAACCCCGTCCCCCCGCCCCCCCTGCCCCCCCCCCAAATTGCTCTCGGCATTTTTTGTGATTTAAAAGTGACAGGAAACCCATAAACGTGACGCTAAATAGCAAAGAGTGGAAGGAAATGGAAAAAATTGCGGGAAATTTAACAACAGGCTCCCTGTCAGTTGAGCACGCTAACACAACCTGCATGGTTGCCAGATGAGCTGTGACATGTGTCAAAATGGTGAGAAAAACAAAATAAGTGTTTGGGACATTGTCTTCGTAATTGGGGGGGGGGGGAGGGGGTAATTAGAGCGACATTTACTTATCCCCTCCCCTCCCCCTTCACATTCTAGACCACCTGAGTCTCATCACTAGTGGAAAGTTCAGGATAATGAAATGTCATCAGGTATCAGCTACTGCCTACCAACATAATAAGAATAATAAGAGGTCTGAAAGTATTAATGGATTCCGTGAGGTAAGTGTGTGTAATATTTACAAATAATTACGGTTTTCCTTTTTTCCAACAGCACAACAACTCTCTTATGCAGATAAATTGGAGCAGGAAAACACCTTTTCACTACAACTTCGCTCACCAAGCCACAACAGTAGCTTGAAAATAAGTTACTTGATTTATCAGAACGGTCATTTGAGTTTCCGCCATCTGCATTGTATCCCACCGTGGGCCTATCTGAAATATGAGAATAGTTTCCTCAATCTGCCCAGAGTACTGCTACTCTCCACTTCATATAAAATGACTGCCAGTGAAACAACATGTATAAATATAGGCATACAATTAGATAGAGACTGTCGTGTAGTCACAGAGGTCGCTAGTGTTAAACACTGTAATGAAGTGTAGTACACATGGTTTGAAGGGATTATCTATGTGGTATGATGAAGTACATCGATGTTCAGATTACGAATGAATAATACCCTTCATATTCTCCTACCAACATATCACGTTCTGTGGCAGGAACATATCCGTCATAGATATACACTGAAGAGCCAAAAAAACTGGTACACCTGCCTAACACCCTGTAGGGGCTCCGCGAGAACGTAGAAGGGCCACAACACGATGTGGCATGAACTCGACTAATGTCTGAAGTAGTGCTGGAGGGAATTGACACCATGAATCCTCCAGGACCGCCCATAAATCCGTAAGAGTACGAGGGAGTGGAGATCTCTTCTGAACAACACGTTGCAAGGCATCCCAGATATGCTTAATAGTGGTCATGTCTGGGGAGTTTGGTAGCCATAAGAAGTGTTTAAACTAAGAAGAGTGTTCCTGGAGCCACTCTGTAACAATTCTGGACGTATGGAGTATCACATTGTCCTGTTGGAATTGCCCAAGTCCGTCGGTATGCACAATGGACATGAATGGATGCAGGTGATCAGACAAGATGCTTACGAGCACTATGTGATCAAAAGTATCTGGACACCTGGCTGACAATGACTTACAAGTTCGTGGCGCCCTCCATCGGTAAAGCTGGAATTCATTATGGTATTGGTCCACCCTTAGCCTTGATGACAGCTTCCACTCTCACAGGCAAACGTTTAATCAGGTACTGGAAGGTTTCTTGGGAAATGGCAGCCCATTCTTCACGGAGTGCTGCACTGAGGAGAGGTATCGATGTCGCTCGGTGAGGCCTGGTACGAAGCATGTGTTCCAAAATATCCCAAAGGTATTCAATTGGATTCAGCTCAGAACTCTGTGCAGGCTAGTATATTACAGGGATGTTACTGTGGTGTAACCACTTCACCACAGGCCTTGCTTTATGAAAAGGTGCTCGATCGTGTTAAAAGATGCAATCACCATCCCCGAATTGCTCTTCAACAGTGGGAAGCAAGAAGGTGCTTAAAACATCAATTTAGTCCTGTACTCTGGTAGTTCCACATAAAACAACAAGAGGTGCAAGCTTCCTCCATGAAAAACACGAACGCACCATATCACCAACACCTCTGAATTTTACTGTTGGCATTACACACGCTAGCAGATGACGTTCACCAGGCATTCGCGATACCCACACACTGCCATCGGATCGCCACATTGTGTACCGTGATTCGTCACTCCACAAAGGTTTTTCCACTGTTCAGTCGTCCAATGTTTACGCTCCTTACACCAAGCGAGGTGTCGTTTGGAATTTACCGGCGTGATGTGTGGCTTATGAGCAGCCGCTCGACCGTGAAATCCATGTTTTCTCACCTCTCGCCTAACTGTCATAGTACTTGGAGTGAATCCTGATGCAGTTTGGAATTCTTGATATTACACATTACGACCTTCTTCAACTGTAGCCGGTCTATGTCAGTCAATAGACGATGTCGGCCTGTATGCTTTTGTGCTGTACGTGTCCCTTCACGTTTACACTTAACTATCACATCGGAAACAGTGGACCTACGGACGTTTAGGAGTGTGGAAATCTCGCATACAGACGTATGACACAAGTGTCACCTAGTCACCTGACCACGTTCGAAGTCCGTGAGCTCCGCGGAGCGCCTCATTCTGCTCTCACGATTTGTAACGACTACAGAGGTAGCTGATACGTGATACTTGGCAATAGGTGGCAGCACAATGCACTTAATACGAAAAACGTATGTTTTTTTGGGGCGGGGGGGGGGGGGGGAGGGTGTGTGTGTCCGGATACTTTTCATCACATAGTGTTCGTACATCTGTCAGAGTCGTGTCTAGACATTTCAGGGTTACCATATTACTCCAACTGCACACGCCCCACACCGTTACACAGCCTCCACCAGATTGAATATTCCACTGCTGACATGCAGGGTTCATGGAATCACGAGGTTGTCTCCATACAGGTCGATACAATTTGAAACGAGATTTGTTCGACCAGGCAACATGTTTCCAATGATCAACAGTCCTATGTCAGTGTTGATAGTCCCAGACGAGGCGTAAAGCTTTTTGTCATGCAGTGATGAAGGGTACACGAATGCGCCTTCGGCTCCGACAGCCCATATGCATGATGTTTCGTTGAATGGTTCGAACGCTGACACTTGTTGATGGCCCAGGATTGAAATCCGCAGCAATTTGCGGAAGGGTTGCACTTCTGTCACGTTGAACGATTCTCTTCAGCTGTCGTTAGTTCTTGCAGAATCTTTTTCCGGCCGCAGCGATGTCTGAGATTTGATGTTTTACTGGATTCCTGATATTCACGCTACACTCGTGAAATGGTCGTACCGGAAAATCCACACTTCATCGCTACCTCGGAGATGCTGTGTCCCATCACTCGTGCGGCGACTATTGCACCACGTTTAAACTCACTTAAATCTTGATAATCTGCCATTATAGCAGCAGTTACCGATGTAACAGCAGCGCTAGACCCTTGTTGTCTTATACAGGCGTTGCCGATCGCAGCGCCGTATTCTGCATGTTTACATATCTCTGTATTTGAATACGCATGCCTATACCAGCTTTCTTGGTGCTTCAGTGTATAACGTGATGTAGCTCTCAGCACTACATCTGGAGAGTCATCTATTTGTCAATTTCATTCCAAAATTATGAACTAATCTTGAAGTGCATTATGTATTTTGGCAGACAACTGTAATCGGTAGTAGCCGTATGCCTTTGCCCTCTTCAATGACTTTTAAGCTATCAGCATGAGCACAATGAGCTTTTGAATGATTTGGAACAATGTATAAATTAATGCTTTCAAGGATTTCTCAAGGCCCCTAAAGTCCACCATATGCTGTCTGTGAGTTTGTGCATTGAATACCTATGCATGGTACCGTCCCCACAGCTTTGAACATGATACGTACCGAAATTAATGGATAAGAAAAACACTTATTTGTGAAATGCTTCAAAAAAGAATAACTGTATTGTGATTCTTGAGTTTCTCCCGGCGTATTTGATAATCAAAATATCCACGGGTGTGCTGCCGGTCTATAGTGTCCAACGGGCACAATATTTCGGCGATCATACATGTCGCCATTATCAGGTGAACTGACGGACTGAGCTCCTGTGAACGTGCCGGCACGGAGATCCGTACGCTATGGCCATCACACCGACGTCATCTCAGACGCCGTCGCAATCTGTTCCACCGCGCGACCGTGGCGCGGGGCGCGGACGGCGGAGGGAGCGCGCCGCGGGCGGAGGGTATTTAAATCGGCCGCCGCCGCGACCAAACCCAGTTCCCTCTGAGCAGCCATAGCGTACGGATCTCCGTGCCGGCACGTTCACAGGAGCTCAGTCCGTCAGTTCACCTGATGATGGCGACATGTATGATCGCCGAAATATTGTGCCCGTTGGACACTATAGACCGGCAGCACACCCGTGGATATTTTGATTAATAACTGTATTTTTTGGCTATTATTATTGACATTGTATTTAAATTTAAAATTCTACTTCCTACAAATCTGTTTTACTTCTCGCATGCCATCCTGTCACTCAAATGTGATTCAGTCAGTCGATGAATATTATGAACCGCTGTCAGAGAGCAGCCACTGCCTCCCACGCAAGATAACAAAATAAATGTCGAATCTAAGTATTAGCAACCCTCTTCCTCTCATTATTATAATTTATTGCTATTTACAGTTGCACGCGTATTTTTTCCAATTTGGTATACACATTTGCTGATTTTTCCTAAGTATTGCATGTAGCCACTTTTCAAGAATAATACTAGGTAAATTACACGGAAATGTGCAATGTTTTAAGATTCTTACGGGACAATATTTAAATAAATACTCGCGTGCTGTCTTCCCCACCCCACCATGAGCCCAATTATGCAGTTAAGTTACATTTATATAAGTTTTATTTATGACTCACAATATTAAGACAGCCATCAGCAGCTTTTAGAAATTACACACAGATAACCCCTATCAAACAAATACCACAGCGCAATAGTTAAAGAAATATAATCTTGCTACATACCAGGTACACTCTAGAGGCATTGTTAGTCCGTTTAGCATAGGCTTCTTACATATCAGTTACACAGTAAAAATAAACTACAAAGATATTCCACGAGGCTGTCATACAATAACAATTCAAGTATGTAACTACACGGTCCGGTCACATTAATATGACCACCACATCTGTTTGATGTGAATGTGTAATAACCACTGACGGACGGGAGGTAGCAGCACTAGCAGTGTTAGGAATATAAAGTGTAAAGAGTGTCAGAGTGATACAGAAAATGGTTTAGTCGTTGTAATGCGGAAGCAGAGCGATTTACCTAACGTCCTAAAGGGTATGCTCATCGGCTTATGTGATAAGGTCGGAAACATTTCCGAAACTGCTACGTTCGTGTGCTGCCGTGCTTAAAGTATACCGCGCATGACCAATGGCTATATCCGAAAAAGATGACGAGGCAACCGTGGTGAACCACGCAGCATGTCATTCTCAATGGAGAGAAGTCTTCCGAAGTAAGAGTGATTTCAGGTGTGCCGCAGGGGAGTGTCATAGGACCGTTGCTATTCACAATATACATAAATGACCTTGTGGATGACATCGGAAGTTCACTGAGGCTTTTTGCAGATGATGCTGTGGTGTATCGAGAGGTTGTAACAATGGAAAATTGTCCTGAAATGCAGGAGGATCTGCAGCGAATTGACGCATGGTGCAGGGAATGGCAACTGAATGTCAATGTAGACAAGTGTAATGTGCTGCGAATACATAGAAAGATAGCTCCCTTATCATTTAGCTACAAAATAGCAGGTCAGCAACTGGAAGCAGTTAATTCCATAAATTATCTGGGAGTACGCATTAGGAGTGATTTAAAATGGAATGATCATATAAAGTTGATCGTTGGTAAAGCAGATGCCAGACTGAGATTCGTTGGAAGAATCCTAAGGAAATGCAATCCGAAAACAAAGGAAGTAGGTTACAGTACGCTTGTTCGTCCACTGCTTGAATACTGCTCAGGAGTGTGGGATCCGTACCAGATAGGGTTGATAGAAGAGAGAGAGAGGATCCAACGGAGAGCAGCGCGCCTCGTTACAGGATCATTTAGTAATCGCGAAAGCGTTATGGAGATGATAGATAAACTCCAGTGGAGGACTCTGCAGGAGAGACGCTCAGTAGCTCGGTACGGGCTTTTGTTAAATTTTCGAGAACATACCTTCACCGAAGAGTCAAGCAGTATATTGCTCCCTCCTACGTATATCTCGCGAAGAGACCATGAGGATAAAATCAGAGAGATTAGAGCCCACACAGAAGCATACCGACAATCCTGAGTATGGATGTACATGTAAATGTAGAACCATGAGCAATAGATGACAGGGGTGAATGATAGTTGTGGAGATGCTTACGGGCAAATAAACGTGCAACTGATGAGCAATTGACCGCCCAGAAGATCCAAGGGCCCACCAACAATGTCACCTCAGCGACCATTCGGAGAATATAGATGCGTATTGGCCTCAACTGCAGGCGCTTGTTCATGCACCCGCGCTGACTGTTGTTCAGTGTCGATAAATGCAGGAACATGCACGCCAGCACTGCAACGGGACGTACACTGTGTTGCGACGGGCGCCTTTTCAGATGAATCACCCTTTTATGCTCCATCGGAGAGATGATCGTTGTGATATATAGCTTGTGATATGTGTAAACAAACACCCTGTAGCAATCATCCGAATAATCCAAGGTGGAGGAGGATGTATTATGATCTTGAAGTGATATCGTCATTCTTGAAGGCGCAGCGAATCAAAACGAATATACATTTACCCAAGGGGGCCAAGTTCACCACTACATGCAATTTGTTTTCTTTCTGCACGATGGTGTCTACCAGAAGGACAATGTAACATGCCACAGAGCTCGCAGTGTATGTGCTTGGTTCGAAGAGCACCAGCATCGCAGACGCCAGCTGGGTGTGTCGGTCCTGGACAAGGGCCTCCGTCGCTTTCGTAGTCATCGCGCGGGTAAGGGGAGTGTAATTGGCATCACAGGTGGTGCAACGTCGCCGACATGTTCGAAGTCTGCGTTACACGCCAATCGGAAGCGACTATCTTGGCCGTAAGCAGCACAAGTATGCGGCTGCCCACTGTACATGACGATGGCCCTGTTGCCCACGATAATTAAGCAGGAGGGCACGTGCTTTCGCAATTCAGTCTCCATTCATCGCGCACCGTTTAAAACGTGGTATGCCTCAAAAGCTTGCCGCTTTTCAGGCAGGTGGCCTATCACGTTACCATACGGTTTGAACGATGTCATCACAACATATGGCGGGACTTTGAAAGGGAGCTCCAAGTGCGGTGGCCAAATCTAGCATGGTCTATCGTCACAGGACCTATATGGCCGTCAGACTACCTAAATTTGAGATCACGATCGTATCTGCGCACGATATATGTGCACATCTCCTCATTTATCTGTTTGATACAGACAATGATTCTAATAACTGAGAACTGTAAAGCTATGATGTCTTGAGGTGCACGGGAGGACGACGGTTCAATCCCGCGTCTGGCCATCCTGATTTAGGTTTCCCGTGATTTCCCTAAGTCGCTTCAGGCAAATGCTGGGATGGTTCCTTTCACAGGGCACGGCCGACTTCCTTCCCCATCCTTCCCTAATCCGATGAGACCGATGACCTCGCTGTTTGGTCTCTTCACCCAAATCAATCCAATCCAATCCAAATCTTGAGGTGCAGTATGATCAACCCAAATAAAACGTTCGGTTTCATGTGCCCGAGGTCTTGCGAGGTACGTTTGAAAAGAGACCTTAACTGTGACTTGGCGGTACGAGTGTGCCATGGGACTCACGAACGACGGATACGGAACGCTTGCTTTAGCGAGAAGATAAACAGGACACACTGGCTTGCGCTGCATGACAGGCGGGACGCAAATAAGACGTCGCGCCTCACCGCTGCCTACAGGCAGTCTGACGCCTCGGTTGAACTTTTTTCCTTACTCGCTGAAAGGCACACAAAGTAACTCGTAAAGTTTTGCCTGTTATTTTCTTACAAACGGTCGGGTATCTACGGATAGGCCGAGACACTTGTTCGCATACTTTGCCTTCTCTTCCAGTGAGTCAAGTTTCTGGGTAATGCAGCTACAGAACTTGCTGTGTTCTCCTCGTGAGCTGAAAACTACTAACCTAGCTGTGGGATGGCTGGTGGAGCTTCGTGGCAGCACTGGATATACGCCGAAGCGAAGCAGAACGTGCAGGACGCTTGACTGTTGTTGCTTAAAGAAACGAGGGCGACACAGAGTGTTTGGTGCTGTAAGGTATAAGGTTTTCTCTAGTGTCTACGGTCTTAATTTTGGGAGGACTGTGATCTCGTCTATACTGTGGATTCTGATGCTGCTTCCCGTTGTATTTATGTTACGGCACTGAAATGATGGGACGGTTTATCGTACGTCCTGTGCCTGAAAGTATCACATCGCCGCTTTACAACTGACTGCAGAATGCAGGAGAAGTTAGAGCACCTCAGTAATTCCATGGTAAACTTTTCTAAGCTTGTGTACCCTGCTGGTGGAATTTGTTAAATACATGCCTCCAATTGATCATGTGTAATGAATTTGTTAGATCGGGTTTGACTGTTTGTAACCGAACTGATTCGTCACACGAATGCAAGCAATCGGATCAAAGGGAAAGAAGTAACTTGGTGGTGTGTCAATTTGTAAATTACGTTTTTTTGGAATCTAGCAAAGCGCTGGTGTGTGAGAATTGTCTACCGCAGGCGCCACAGGCGTTTCCTTGTAAAAGTCCTGTTATTTTACGATATATACATACACTCCTGGAAATGGAAAAAAGAACACACTGACACCAGTGTGTCAGACCCACCATACTTGCTCCGGACACTGCGAGAGGGCTGTACAAGCAATGATCACACGCACGGCACAGCGGACACACCAGGAACCGCGGTGTTGGCCGTCGAATGGCGCTAGCTGCGCAGCATTTGTGCACCGCCGCCGTCAGTGTCAGCCAGTTTGCCGTGGCATACGGAGCTCCATCGCAGTCTTTAACACTGGTAGCATGCCGCGACAGCGTGGACGTGAACCGTATGTGCAGTTGACGGACTTTGAGCGAGGGCGTATAGTGGGCATGCGGGAGGCCGGGTGGACGTACCGCCGAATTGCTCAACACGTGGGGCGTGAGGTCTCCACAGTACATCGATGTTGTCGCCAGTGGTCGGCGGAAGGTGCACGTGCCCGTCGACCTGGGACCGGACCGCAGCGACGCACGGATGCACGCCAAGACCGTAGGATCCTACGCAGTGCCGTAGGGGACCGCACCGCCACTTCCCAGCAAATTAGGGACACTGTTGCTCCTGGGGTATCGGCGAGGACCATTCGCAACCGTCTCCATGAAGCTGGGCTACGGTCCCACACACCGTTAGGCCGTCTTCCGCTCACGCCCCAACATCGTGCAGCCCGCCTCCAGTGGTGTCGCGACAGGCGTGAATGGAGGGACGAATGGAGACGTGTCGTCTTCAGCGATGAGAGTCGCTTCTGCCTTGGTGCCAATGATGGTCGTATGCGTGTTTGGCGCCGTGCAGGTGAGCGCCACAATCAGGACTGCATACGACCGAGGCACACAGGGCCAACACCCGGCATCATGGTGTGGGGAGCGATCTCCTACACTGGCCGTACACCACTGGTGATCGTCGAGGAGACACTGAATAGTGCACGGTACATCCAAACCGTCATCGAACCCATCGTTCGACCATTCCTAGACCGGCAAGGGAACTTGCTGTTCCAACAGGACAATGCACGTCCGCATGTATCCCGTGCCACCCAACGTGCTCTAGAAGGTGTAAGTCAACTACCCTGGCCAGCAAGATCTCCGGATCTGTCCCCCATTGAGCATGTTTGGGACTGGATGAAGCGTCGTCTCACGCGGTCTGCACGTCCAGCACGAACGCTGGTCCAACTGAGGCGCCAGGTGGAAATGGCATGGCAAGCCGTTCCACAGGACTACATCCAGCATCTCTACGAACGTCTCCATGGGAGAATAGCAGCCTGCATTGCTGCGAAAGGTGGATATACACTGTACTAGTGCCGACATTGTGCATGCTCTGTTGCCTGTGTCTATGTGCCTGTGGTTCTGTCAGTGTGATCATGTGATGTATCTGACCCCAGGAATGTGTCAATAAAGTTTCCCTTTCCTGGGACAATGAATTCACGGCGTTCTTATTTCAATTTCCAGGAGTGTATTACGATATTTATCATTTGATAAAGCCTTAATTAATAGTGTTCTTTTGACTTAAGGTGAGATTAAGATTAAATTAATTGGTACCTCTCATAAAGAAATATTAATATCCACTATAATGTTTTACCTTTTGGATAAGAGAGCGATATTAAGATCTAAAAAAAAACTCCCCATTCTAAGAAGAAAGAGGTCTAGAGCAGATAAGATTTTTGTGTTATTGCTTGGTTAGCAGTACTATCCTATTAATGGAACATGTTTTAGCTTCATCTTGTTGCTTTCAAAAGAACTGAGAAATTTTAAGGTAAAACTGCATCTCCATACCTTAAGAAAAATCTAGCTGGTGCTCTTATTGGGGTTTTGCGATTATATCGTGTGTTAAGAAGGATTTTCACTTGTAAATTTTGTTAAGAGGAACACTGCACTGCGATGGCATTCCTTGTGCATAAATGCACAGTAAAAGATCCAGTCTGTGTGTTGGAAGTGGGGGGTAGAGGCGCGGGAGCTCACGCATGCACGAACGCACGCACGCACGCAAGTCAGCCCAGATTACTACGCCACACTTCCGTAGAAACATTATTTTTTTTAAAATGCTAAATAACTTAAGAGCACCTAGTTGTTTCCAGCTGATAGCAGTTAGCAGGGTACTCTGGCCCGTTTTCATGCAGATTAGCAATTTTCCAGTTCGGTACTGTATATATTTTTCTGTTTTTGTATGGCCACTCGAAGTGGGCTTGATCAAGCTTGTCTGAGAAAGGGAAACAACTCCATGAATAACAAATTAGAGGTTTGGAAGGATAGGATGCAAATGGACTATTACTCAAATAATTCAACAGCTAACCTCTGTTATGGCTTAATCGTTTGTGAACATGCTGTCGGATCATCGGAAGGCAAGTTCGACTGTCATTGCCATGTGTTGTGATATTGTGGGGTTTTAGGCTCAGTGGGACTAGTTTACCAAAACAGCTCCCTGGTATATTCAGCTTGGGCGTATGTGAGCGCAGGTGGGACATTACCAGAATAGATTGGGTGATTAACATGGAGTGGCACTTACTAGTGAAACTCGATCTAAAATCGCAGAGCTGGAGAATCAAATTAACGAAGTTAACCAGTGGTTGGCTGGAACTGATGCCGGAGTTGGGTTGGGTGGTGGGCGGAGGGTGAGGAGAGGGTGAGAGATTATCCTATCCGGCCATACTATTTGCTGAGCTCCCCAACGCCTTGCAGGATCTGTTACCGAAACACGGAATCTGGATAGTGGGTCTCCCACGGCCTAATTCGAATATAGGATCGATGTGTTCAGGAGAATCGCACTGAGTGATATGAAGGTTCATGTGATTAGCGACTAAGAAGACTGACATATTGTTCGCTCGGCTCCGCTGCAAAACAAGATCCAAACGGACAGTGCGATGACATTTGAATCACATCAGGCTTTCAGGAAGGAGGCCGTCCTTACAGCTTCCCTTGAAGCGGCAACAACACCGGCAGTCTGGCAATATTACATCAGGTAACAACAAGGGATATAGAAATGGCACTATGGTATACTTTCGAACGAATTCTGGTTCTGGATATAGCACCACGATAGAGTCTGGAGTCTGAGAGGAGAGCGAACACTGCAAGTTATCAGTCATCATCAGCATACATCTCATTCACATACCCGGTGATTTCTACAGCAACTGTTACATTTACGACGCGTTACAGCTAATGAATGTGCCCTATCTTCACGATACGATCTCCGTGTCTCATGACCTTGAGTTGGGAAGAGGCGGGGGGGGGGGGGGGAGGGGGCAGAAGGGGGAGCGGCACAGAGAGTTTTCAACTATTGCCTTGGTAAACACGTTCTCCACCACTCGCCAAACATTACGACTGATGAACTCTGGCACTAAGCTGCGCGAGTAAACGTAGCCAAATGTTTCATCCAAACGACCAACTGGACTACCACCATTTTTGCTGCCAGAGATGGCAGTTCTGGGTACAAAATTTCTTTTGCACCCTTTATACTCCGAAATAAGCTCTTCATATTTAATCATCCATTACTTAGACTATAATGTACATGCAAGTTAAGTATTTTGTAACTTTCTACGCTTTCTAGCGCTGGTCAGTAGTATACATAACGGAACGCCGGAGGCTGTTTCCGCCTCCACACTTACTGAGTTGTGGTTGCAGGCAGGTCCACATTTCTGGCATCCATATCTTCGTAAGCTCCGTGTGAGTATATCTAATTTACTAATCGATAGCGCAGAAGTGCTGGATTATATCATAAACTTCCTATAAGTCACGAAATAAGGGAGAAATGTGAGCTACACATTCTGCTACCTCCTGAATGTGAAGAACGAACAGAGCAAGTTATGTATCAAATGATGCATTTGTACGGAAACGATCTTGATTCTACAGACAGAATAAACATTCGCGATTACAAAATAGATTCTATAATTCTGCAGTAGACTACCGTTCAGAAAACATCGTTAAAACAATTACAGACCTCGGTCACAAAATTTTAACTCTTTTGACGAGGTTTCAACATTTCTATGAGTATCTTTATCAGAAATTAAATATTCAAATTGGCCTGTAATGTAAGTACAAAATAATGGGAAAATTTTTTTGTATAAAAGTGTAAGTACTGACTAACAGCACAAGAAAGAAACAGTACGTACATGTCACGTATAAGACAAATATCAAGCGATAACGCTTTAGTCACAAAAATTTAAATAGGAATACATGGAAGGCGAGGCACTACGGGATACTCATACATATAAAGCCACAGGTAGCAACAGACTGAGGCGTCCCATAGCTGCGGGCAGGTGAACATTACACCAAGAGTGCCATCTAGTAGCCATAAATATAAATAGAGTACTTATATAAAATATAGACAGATGAATGTTAAGATGAACATTCTTTAGTACATGAACTAACAGGCAAAGTTTTATTTGACAGCAGCATACATGGTAACTTGTTGATTATGTAAAAGCTTACAAGTACAGTCTGGAGACTGAAAACTGATTAACAGTACAAAAAGAAACAGTACTTACAAGTCACGTATAAAATAAATATCAAGAGATCAAGCTTTAGTCACAATTTTTAAAGTAGAATGCGTGGCAAGCAAGCCACTACGGTCTGCTCGCATATGTCGAGCTATAGGTAGCGTCAGACTGAAAGTGAAAACAGTAATTTTGCTGAAGTAAACTGAGATGACTGGTATGTTATGTGAGCCTCCATCCATAGATCAGTCTACATCACACTCTCACAAGGTTATTCTAAAATCACCGCGGACAGTGTTGCCTTATCTTTACCTTCCGAATACCACGACTTCCTGGACCCAGAAATATTCGTTTTTCTACAGTCTGCTACTAGGGGTAGCACACATGAGGGCAGTTGTCTTCCACAACGCAACCATAAAATCTTCTTCGACCACATACTTTTCCTTGGTACTTGTCCATCCCCATAACTTTTTCGAACCAGATGTCACCTTCTACAACCCTTGTCCCCCTACAACCGCTCTCAGTGTGTGCACATATCAAGACACAAGACGCTGTCAGGTGGAATTGCAGCCTCTAGACATAGCCTGTGGTTTTTGCGCGACAAAACATAATACCACAGTAGTGGAAGTAAGAAGTTTTAAGAAACAGCATAAGCATCCACCATTGGTGAAATAACATGGGTGTACCACACACGATGGAGCACAGTGTTCTGTCTGATGTCACTCACGGTTGATCTGTCGAAACTTTTGTACCATAGACGTCGGAGAAGTCTGCATCGATCTTTCCCAACTGGTAGTAATTCGCGGAAGGAAACACACGACACGAAGACGCTGAGCAGGCAGAGATTCACTGTCTTAGGCTGCGTTCACTGTGCCACCGACAATTGTCACCAGACGCCAAAGATCGTCCGATAGCATGAGCCGACATACTGTACAGAGATCCTTCGTCAGTATTGGCGAGATGGAGGAGGTTAAATGGTTCAAATGGCTCTGAGCACTATGGGACTTAACATCTATTGTCATCAGTCCCCTAGAACTTAGAACTACTTAAACCTAACTAACCTAAGGACATCACACAACACCCAGTCATCACGAGGCAGAGAAAATCCCTGACCCCGCCGGGAATCGAACCCGGGAACCCGAGCGCGGGAAGCGAGAACGCCACCGCACGACCACGAGCTGCGGACGGAGGAGGTTAGGTTAGATCAGGTTCGGTTAGGTTATAATCTATTCTGTCAAGGAGGTTAGGATCTATTTCAGCCTACGTCTGTGGGTATAGACACCAGTGCTAGGAGACGAGTGCTGCATTGCGGCTTTTGCTACTAAAACGGCGCTGAAAGAATGTGAATGGCCTATATCTGTCTCGGAAAGTGCGTGGTGAGTATTGTATACTCTTTCTTCGGTTATTGGAACTACCCCAAACGTTTTACGATTATCTAAGTGAAAGAGAGAAACTTTTTATTACAGAGTCGAAATGAATCGGGCTGACGTTTAAAAGAAATATTACAGATACACTTACAACTATAACTTATTTCAGCGAAACATACATATGTCACTTAACTTCCTACGATTAATTCACTAAACGTGTGATAGAAAAATATAAATTTTAAAAAAATGGTTCAAATGGCTCTGAGCACTATGGGACTTAACATCTGAGGTCATCAGTCCCCTAGAACTTAGAACTACTTAAACCTAACCAACCTAAGGACATCACACACATCCATGCCCGAGGCGGGATTCGAACCTGCGACCGTAGCAGTCGCGCGGTTCCGGACTGTAGCGCCTAGAACCGCTGGGCCACCGCGGCCGGCCTATGAATTTTAGAATCAGCTACTCTGAACACATATAGCTCTGAAAAATGAAAACACATACACCACATTTGCAAACCACCTCAAATAACAGACTCACCCAAACTGCTTGCATATAAACACCAGTAGACAATGCTAATATTTCACACGCAAGTAATGACCACCTATTGCAACACAAAGGAGATCAGCTACAGTAACTTTAAGGATAACATACGACACCTTACTCACATGTACCAATTGTTTTTTGAGGTTATGATATACGTCTTAATAATCTGCTAAAGTTTCTGCTTAAATGTGGTTTTTAATAAAATTGCGATTTCTGTCCATAGATTGCAGGATACATTCATATTATGGTATTATTTCTCCTCGCCATACCACAAACTCCCTCTTTCTTGGACTAAACTTCTCAGTTTCTCACAGCCCATATTTCCTTTGTGAGAACGTTTACCCAATTGACCGAAGAAAACAAAGTGATCTGAATTTCACCGACTGTCGTGCGAAATCTGTACATCCTGGCGATGAGCTTTGCTGCATTGTGGGTCAAAATAGTTCAAATGGCTCTGAGCACTATCGGACTAAACATCTATGGTCATCAGTCTCCTAGAACTTAGAACTACTTAAACCTAACTAACTTAAGGACAGCAGACAACACCCAGCCATCACGAGGCAGAGAAAATCCCTGACCCCGCCGGGAATCGAACCCGGGAACCCGAGCGTGGGAAGCGGGAACGCTACCGCACGACCACGAGATGCGGGCTGCTGCATTGTGACCGTGCATGTAATGGTGTACTGATCTGAAAAGATTGGCCGTCTTCGAACGATGTCTTTCGCTGGCAGAATTTACCAATGGCAATGCCACTGTGTCCGAAGTCCTACAGATATACGATGGATACTCCTGAAAAACCGAGCAATGAAAGAAATAAAAAGAGGTGGAAGGTGATACACCAGACCCAGGAAAATTGAAATGTATTATACAACTGTTAATTTGCAAACAAGGCCTAGTGATCCTGAGACTTAGGCGCAAATTGGCTTGATGCCTGTTTTTCCGGAATATAAAGAAATAGTGCATTTGTTTATTTCTGTGCATGTGTTTCTGCTTTTCTTGCTCAAAAATGGTTCAAATGGCTCTGTGTACTATGGGACTTCACAACTGAGGTCAACAGTCCCCTAGAACTTAGAACTACTCAAACCTAAATAACCTAAGGACATCACACACATCCATGCCCGAGGCAGGAGTCGAACCTGCGACCATAGCAGTCGTGCGGTTCCGGACTGAAGCGCCTAGAACCGCTCGGCCACAACGGCCACCGCTTTCCTTGCAGATAATCTGTTAACAGTTCTGTAAATCTGAATGTTGTTTGTGTACCTAATGCACTTTGGCACATAGCAGACGTTTAAACGGCAGATAGGGCCCGATAGTATGGTGAGAGCATTCCGTACTACGCACATCACCAAGATCAGACCGTATTTATCACGTGACTTCAGTGCAACACTGTTTCTTTGCAGTTTGCTATACTACCAGATCTTCGATATTGTACGTAACTGACCTGTTTCTAGACGTTTATTTATTAGTAACAGCAATTATGAATAACTGTTGCTGCAGTGATTGCCAATCGAAGTCCGACAAATGAGGAAAAATTAGTTTACACAGATATGGATCACCATGAGCTACTAGAAGGTGTTATTTATAGACACAGTATGACGAAAATTCAGAAAATATTATTTGTGCTACTGCATGTGCATATACAGTGTGGTTACAACTAAACTTTGGTTGCTTATGAGGTCTCCATTAAAAACTAGTGATCTTATAACAATGAAACTTTGTGGAAACATCCAAAAGCACACGATGAAGAGAAATAACGCATGACCTATTGAAAGAATCAAATTTTAATTTCCACATGAATGAATAACATTTGTTAGTTTAGTACCATTTTATATTCCAGGCCACAAACGTTGCTAAGTGTGAGGACAATCTGCATCCACGACAACATTTAACCCAACTTAAGTTACCATTTCACGGATGTTCGCACCAGTTTTCGAAAAGTGGACCACGGAACGTTCAGCTGTTGTGACGCAACTCTTGAACTGCTTGAATATTTCGTCCAGCATTTTCAGCCACGGCAACAGTAACTTCATCAACAGTTTGTTCCGCAACTGGCCGTCGGCCTCTTCCAGGAGCAAGTCCCAAAAATTCACTTAATTCAAACTTTTGAATCATGTTCTTCAACCCCAGTGCTGAAAGAGGATCTCTCCATAAATATTTACTGCATTGATACTCTCGAAGAGCAACAGTATTGCTGCTGTTTTGATAAAACAGCTTTACGAATAAAGCCCTGTTCACATTCTTCATGCCATGTAAACTGTCTGTAACTTTAAAGCACAGTTATACTTGTGTTTCAACCCTAGGTCACCGGACCAGTACCGGCTCCTAACGAAAAGCGATGACACTAACCTTGCAAACAACGTAAATCCTGCAGCGCACTATCTGATAATCATTCCTGTAGAGTTGGTACCTACACGGTTAATACAAAGGCGTGCTGAAAAGTAATTCATGCGAATTTTTTATGTGTAAACTCTTAAAGTTTTTCAAAATCAAACAAATATTTTTAATATTCTACCTCTTATTCTTCATGTCTATTTATTTGCTGCCCTCTGCCGCTGGAAAGGCCGTATTATAGCGTGTAACATGGAGGTGTGAAACGTAACTATGTAGGTGCGTGAGAAATAGCGGGGCAGTAATGGAGTTTCGAATTCGAAGTATTCGTCCATACATGGAGCATCGTTTCCTTCAGCATGAAAATGCTGGACCCTGCACGAGCGCTATGACATCTGCAATAATCAATCCGACGCCTTTGGCTCATTTTCATCGATCATCCTTCATTTAGCCCCGACTTGGCCTCATCCGATTTTCAGCTATTCCCAAACTTCAGGAACACGTTCCAGGACTTCACTTTGATGGTGATGAAGCAGTGCAACTGGAGGTGAGATTGAGACTCCGTCAACTACGCTAAACACTCTGCAATAACGTTATCAACAGACTAGTCTCTCGCTGGGACAAATGTGTTCGTCGCCAGGATGACTATGTTGAGAAATAAATATATAGAAATGAAGAATGAAGATGTAGAATGTTAATAACTTTTGTTAGATTTTAAAAAGTTTAAAAAAATCGGAGGCAATAGTTTTCACCACGCCCTCGTACTTTTGAGTGTATGCTGATTCAAGTAGCGAAAGTCGAATTATAACCGCCTGTATTGACGAGACAAGAGTTAGATCAGTTCGAAGTAGGTAGAATGCCTGCTGTCTATCAGTTGAATTTCGAGTATAGTTCATCTCTATATATATCAGTGAAATGGGTGGGTGTGGGGCCACGCACGCTCAAATATCTCTTGTCATGGGGAGGAGAAGTAGGCCATTATTACCATGAACCATGATAATAGGCTCTCCACTCGTAAAAATGTCTCAATCAGTTTAGAGACTTCAGAACCGTATACGCGGGAAATAGAAAGTATCACACTTGAGTTTGAAATCACCATGGAAATTTGCTCGGAATTATCTGTTATTCATGAAAATGAGCAGTCCATTAAACAAAAGCACATCACACTGAACTTGAACTATAGTCTCTAAGCAGCGCTGTAGTATGCATCACAGATCACTGGTGCAGAGGTGATGAATTGCAGCATAAAGTGCTGTCACCTTATGAATGGTGAAGTTGCTGCAGTAGGGCTACCTTAGAGGATAGGGGATCATGTATCTATATCAGAGATGCCAAACATTTTGGTGGAAGAGATGAGCTGACCACTATTTGAGTTTATAAACAATTTCAGTTGTCAGCCATTCTAGTAACAAAGCTAGTTGTCTGCAAGCAGTCAGTTATTCTGAGTGTTTACCGCTCACCTAGTGGTAATGTGGATACTTTCTTCAACAAATTAAGTGAAAACATGGAAAGAGTCTCAGTCCCAAAAAGTAACGGAATAATAGGCGAAGACATGAATGTTAACGCAGGTGATGAGAGCGACATTTGTAATAACTTCGAAAACATTTGGAGCACCTCTGGAGTGGCACGAATGGTAAACACTGGTACGAGGGTTTCAAAAAGATGAGTGTCAATAGACCATGTGCTTACGGATACAGACAGAAAATATTGTAAAGTAATTATATGTGATCTTGTAATTTCGGATCATTACTGTCAGATAAAAAGACAGGCTTAGTGAAAGCTGCAAAACATTCATGAGATACGCGCTTTTTCGAGGTCATTGGCAAATCAGACTTGGGAAGAACTGTGTACCGAAAGAAGTGTAGATGCTAATTTCTCTAAATTTCGTACTGCGTTTCAATTAATTTTTCATTTGACAATTCTAAATGTAGCCATTTATACTGCAGCAGCCAAGCAAAATAGGTGGATGACTGCGAGTATTAGAAATTCCTCACAGGTTCTTAAGTTTCTCAGTTTTTTGGAAAAGCGCTGCACTGATCCACAGTTGCTTGGGTACTACCACAGGCATAAGAAGTATACAGGGGGTACGGCTTGTAGCAAAGAACTGTTCGACGTAAAAATAATACGAGGCCTGTTCAGAAAGTAAGCTCCGATTGATTGCCAAATTGAAACCACAGTGAACATCAGAAATGTTTTACTTGTAACAATTAGCTACACCTTTCAGCTACTTCTCTACGTAGTCGCCGTTCTGACTTAGACTTTTGTCATAGCGTTGTACCAACTTTTCAATAGCCTCATCATAGAAGGCAGCCGCCAGTGCTTTCCGCCAATTCTCCACGCTGGCCTACACCTCGTTGTCTGTGTCAAAATGTTGTCTTCAAAGACAGCAGTTCATGTGACCAGAGATGAAACTCAGGGGGAGACAATTGCGGACTGTATTGTGGGTAATCTCACATTTCCATTTGAAAACGATGCAGGAGCATCTTCATTGCCCCTGCAGAATGCGGCTGAGAATTGTCTTGAAGAAGAAACAGCACGACAGTTATGTAATGTTAGCTGCATAGCTTCAGGCGAAATTTCTCACCAGGCCCTTGTACTTGGCGGCAGACACTATTTTCTAGACATCTTTACGCACTCACTGCGAGCTCAGAAATGAGAAGAGCGACGTGATGCTAACTGGGGTTATACTAGAGACACTACCCAACACATCTGTGCAAAGCTTTATCGGATTTTCATAGTCGTTTCCATTTCGCGACCGATCGGAGCTTACTTTCTGAACGCCCCTCGTATATAACACAGGAAAAAAAGCAAAGTTGGGTGGGATGTTATAAAACAAGAAACCTGAAGAGACAGAAGTATAATAATATACAAATCATAGAACGGGTGGAATAATAGAGTGGCCTCGGCAATTAGCAAATTTTTTAAATGATTATTTCTCTGGTGTAATGTGGAAGCTGCAAAAAATTCTTCATAAGACACATGTAGTATCCACAATGAGTCACACTGCAAGCACAATGATACTGTTTCCCACAGCAAAACTTCAGGTTACCAAGACACTACAACAATTAAAAAAGTAGATGCCAGCAGGCATAGATGAGATTCCTGTCTCTGTTCTGAAGGCGTGCATATATAGCATACAAGCCCCATTAACAAACACAATAATTTACTCCTTTAGATGAGTTGTTTTCTCAGAGTATCTACAACATGCATGAGTGGTCATCTTACTAAAGAAAGGTAACGCGAAAAACACTGAAAATTACAGGCCAGCTTCGCTTCTGACTTCATTCTCAAAAATAGTAGAAGATTTCATGAAAGAGATGGTTCAAATGGTTCAAATGGCTCTGAGCACTATGGGACTCAACTGCTGAGGTCGTTCGTCCCCTAGAACTTAGAACTAGTTAAACCTAACTAACCTAAGGACATCACAAATATCCATGCCCGAGGCAGGATTCGAACCTGCGACCGTAGCGGTCTTGCGGTTCCAGACTGCAGCGCCTTTAACCGCACGGCCACTACGGCCGGCATGAAAGAGATGGCGATAAGTTACTTGAGTAAATAAAACCTCTTTAACGAAGCACAGTTGGTGCTGTGTAGATCTGGTACAACCAACAACGGTCTTTAGGAGTCGAACTGCAGTCTGCAGCGGAAAGACTTACAGGTAAATGCAAACAAACTCAATAGTTGCTCAGTGTGCAAGTGTAGGCGTCGTATGTTTTGAACCTTTTCCTCAAAAATTAAAGCATTTTTAGAAAAGGAGATTTCTCTCTGATAAAAGTCTACAATGCAGTTGAAACTGGCTTGTTTTAGAAGTCCATCCCCGACAACTCAGAGGCTAGCGGGACACAGAGTTCAACATTTTGCGTGATCCAGTGTTCCACACCTTCAACGTGTTTAGGAAAACCTCACTCAGCCCGCTAAAAGCTGAAGGCTGCTGATTGCCTAATGCTTCTGACGATACCAGTTTCAGTAATACGAGCATCTTAAGGTGACCTACACATACACTGAAAACATCAATCTAAATATAAACGAAAGATTTTACCAAACGTATTGTCTTTGTCATAAATTCATACTGAATTTTATTTTTGCTGCGAAACTTACGAGACGAGATCTTTGAAGCCGAAAATACAAATATCTCACAGTAATATTGTAAAACTTTGTCATTTCACTCGCAGAAACTGTGTTAACGTATCAGACTATGGCAGTATATTGTTTGGTACATACGAATTATTTCCTATAAACGTCTCATTTGCTACTGCAACATCAAAGAAGAATTGGAAATTGTGTTCACCACTGTAACACTAACGTGAAAGAGTGACAAACTGCCTGTTCACTTCTGTTTCGGTTTCTTCGGCCGACATTTGTCTCACGATATTTCTGACGTTTCGCCTGCACGAATGGCTGGCATTGTCAGAGCTTCATCCTCCACTGCTAGTGGTGGACTGGTACCGAGCTCACGGCCGCAGGCTATATGTAATTGCCGCGCCAACGTCCAAGGGCTTCCCCGCCGTCATTTCCGGTGCTGTTCTCCATTTGCTACCTGCAAAGGTCGTTCGCTGCAGCACGGGAATCCCGGATCGGTTGACCTTGAGGCTTTCTTCTTTCTTTAAGCTATTCTATATAGCTGCTCTGAACAAGCGGGTGTCATAGCTCTTCTCTACACTCAGAACGTCCGTGTCGGCGAATTTTACTATGTGGTCGCCCTCACACAGCGTGTGCTCTGCCACGGCCCATTTCTCCACCTGCCCCAACCTCCAATGTTGCTTATGTTCTGTTATCCTGGTGTTGGTTGAGCGTCCAATCATTCCAACATAAACGTTTCCGCATTTGCATGGCATGCGTATACTACTGGGCTTGCAAGTGGATATCTTTTCTCCTTTCCCGATCTGTCACACTTTCTTTTTCGGTTTGTAAATAGTCTTCATGCCGAGTCTGTACGTTACTCTGGAATTGTACAGCAGAAAGGCCGTACCCGACGCTTCTTTTTCCGATGTCTCACTTCGCGAAGTGTTTGACTATTGTACATCTAACATAACTTGTGGAGAACCCATTGCTTCTCAGAACACTTTTTAGATGTTGCATTTCGCGTTTCAGGTGCTGCGGTTCACATATTAGTCTTGCTCGCGTTGCGAGCGTATTAGTCATACCTATTTTCCGGCTCGGGTGGTGATTTGACAGTTTATGTAGGTATTGGTCTGTGTGCGTCGGTTTTCGATAAACGCTGTGTCCCAGGTTTTCATCATCCCTTTGTGACCAGGGCATGTAGAAATGGTAGTTGTTTGTCCTTTTCTACTTCCATGGAAAATTTTGTGTTAGCAAGGAGGCCGTTCAAGTGCCTTAGGAAGTCACCGACGTGTTCCTTACCATGACTCCACACAACGAAGGTATCATCGGTGTATCTGTAGCACACTTTAGGTTTGCAAGGTGCCAAGTCTAGTGCCTGTGCTGCCCTACGGTTACGGTATCGTAGAGTCACTATCGCCGTTTCCGTAGGACAGTTCCAAGTGGTTAATGTCAATTACCATTTGACGGTAGTATTACTGAGTCCATATACAGGGTGGTTATAACTAAAATGCGGCTAATAACGCAGGGGTGTAATCATTGTATGGCAGCGAAACGTGGTCGATATGCTAATGTGTTAATGGAGCACCGATTTACGATGGAAAAAATAGTCACAATTTCAGCTACCAGGTGCACGTCCGGTGCTGTGAATGCAAGAAAGATGATTAGAAATTTTTTCGTGTGTAGTGGATTAGGAACGGGTTGGGAGCAATAAAGGTGAATCAAGTTATCACTGGAGATGTCTACGAGATGCAGTATCCGTAAAACGACGTGATCAACAGTCGTTTACAGCAGTTCCGATGGAATCTCAACAACGTGTTCCTGTATACTGGCTTTCAGATCAGGTAGAGACCGAATGTGTTGCCGGTAAACAAGTTTTTCTTTTAGATATCCCCAAAGTCAAAAGTCACATGTATTCATATAAGGTGGTCATGCAGCCCACGCATATGGAAAACCCGTAGAGATAAGACGTTCGTGGAATGTTACGTTAAGAAAATCTTTCACTGGACGAGCGACATGTGGTGTTGCCCCATCTTGCATTAAAACATTGGTTTCCAAACAGTTTCGCTCTTCCAAATCAGGAATGACATACTGCGCGAGGAGGTACCGATAACGCGCAGACGTTACGGTACGCTTGGTGGTGGTGGTTAGTGTTTAACGTCCCGTCGATAACGAGGTCATTAGAGACGGAGCGCAAGCTCGGGTTAGGGAAGGATTGGGAAGGAAATCGGCCGTGCCCTTTCAAAGGAACCATCCCGGCATTTGCCTGAAACGATTTAGGGAAATCACGGAAAACCTAAATCAGGATGGCCGGAGACGGGATTGAACCGTCGTCCTCCCGAATGCGAGTCCAGTGTGCTAACCACTGCGCCACGTACGGTACGCTTGACTGGTTCTCTGGGTGTATTGTTTTCAAACAAGAACAGATCTAGAATAAAGGTGTTTGTGCACCCACACCACACCGTGACATACGGCGAGTGCAGTGGCTGTTTGTGCACAACACACTACCCCAAATTCGACAGTTGTGTATTCAATGCATTCTGTGGTGTAAAATGTAATTCGACACTCCATAGAATACTGCCCCGCCACATGTTATCAACGTCGACCAGTGCCAGGAACTGAAGAATAAATTCATAACGTTGCTGCGGATGAAGGGTTTTCAGTTACTGCACCGTCTGGATCTTGTACGGATACAAAAAAAAAAAAAAAAAAAAAGAAGGCTCTGTACAGTATGGGACTTAACTTCTGAAGTCATCAGTCCCCTAGAACTTAGAACTACTTAAACCTTAGCAACCTAAGGACATCACACACATCCATGCCCGAGGCAGGATTCAAACCTGCGACCGTAGCGGTCCCGTGGTTCCAGACTGTAGCGCCTAGAACCGCTCGGCCACACCGGCCGGCGTACGGATACCAGTATTTTCGACAGCGATTATGTTCACTGACGTTATGGCTTGTCAAATGACAGCGTGGATGTCATACTGTCGTACAGACAGTATACAGTGCCAGATTTGCAACTGGTGGCCAAGATTCTTTAAAGTTTTTCCGTCGTAAATCTACATTAACGTGTCTACCAAATTTCACCGCTATACGATAGTTACAACCCACACTGGACCTCCGTGAGAGACTGCACGTTAACTGTAACCACCTGGTAGTGTTGTTGCGATACGGACAGTTTCTAAAAGTGACATGACAACGTTTTACCTGTTTAACATTAATATTTTTATCTTTCCTGACTGCAAGAATTTTCACTGTTAAGCTTCGCTCAAAAAGGAAACGTTGGTGATTATTTATGATAAGAACAACCTGTTAAATAAAACTTTATGTTCACTTATATACATTCATGGTAAGTATAGATCGCCAGACGACGGTCATGTCCTTGGAACCTGGTTCAACAAATAAAGTAGGGACTAAAGCAGCATTTGGCTGAATAAAACGAAGTATATTAAAGAGCTCCTCTAATTTGTATTTAGCTACAGGGTAGCTCAAAAAGAATGAATAGATTTCAGTTGTTTACTACAGAGAAACTATGACAGATAGAAACGCATGGTTCACGTTATTGAACAGAGGAACTTTCAAAGTTTTATGTTCGCACAGATACTACACCATATACTCAGCATGAGCACCATGCGTTGCTCGATAAACGTCGAAACTGCGGTCCATTTCGACATGTGGGCCAGTCTATAAGAACTGTTGCCGATCGCTGTGTGGAACATCAGCGTCACCTGAAATACAGGTATCTAGAAAAATCAGCGGTGGCTTTTTTCTTCTTTTTTCTTTATTGTCATTTTGATACCTTACAAAAAAGGTAGGCCGGCAGCGGCCTATTTACGCCGGTCTTGTTCAATAGGAAAGACACACAGTACAACAGGAATACAGAAAAACAAACATACATAGAGGACAAAAACGGGAGAAAACATAGTAAAAATAAGCGAAGTCGTTCACCGATGTAGTGCTCGAATAAAAAAGACGTTCAACACTGCACACAACGGAAAATTACAGAATGTCACACATGAACAGAGGAGCTCGGACTGAGAGACACTGCTTCACTGACGGGACGACAAACACCAGCACTGCGGCGACGATCTCCGGCGCACGAAGACGCACAGTCCACACAAAAAAGCCAGGGGCCTGCCAGAGAGAAGAGGTGAGGGTAGGAAGGTGAGGGGGACGGGGTTGATGCCAGTGGGAGAGAAGAAGGGAGGGGGAGGGGAGAGGGTAGGGAGGTGCGTGGAAGCCCAGTGAGGTGGGGAGGGGGGGAAGGGGAGGGAGGGAGGAAGAGAGGGGGAGAGAAGAGAAAGAGAGTGCCCTGGAGGTAAAACACAGGGGGAGGAAGGGGAGGATCGAAGTTGGTAGAAGGGGTAGATGGAGGGGATGAGGACATCATCAGAGAGGGGGAGTTGGCAGAAGTCACTGTGAGCAAGGGTGTGGAGTGTGGAGAGATGGAGAGTGGGTGGGATGTGGGAGTACAGGCGCGGCAGCAGATGGGAGTGGGAAAGGATGGGAGAGACAAGCAGGTGAGGAGGATCAAGTTTGCAGGAGGTGTAAAGGTTCTGTATTCGTTCGAGGAAAAGGAGTAGGTATGGCAATGGAATTAAGTCATACAGGATCCACGTGGGGGCAGATGCAATAGGTGAGGCAGAGCGCATGGCGTTCCAGGATTTGAAGGGATTTGTAGAAGGTAGGAGGGGCGGCGATCCAGGGCATTACAAAGGATAGGATGGTTGAGGGATTTATAGGTGTGGAGGACAGTGGAGGTGTCCAGACCCCATGTGCAGCCAGAAAGGAGCTTGAGGAGGTGGAGTCGGGAGTGTGCCTTGGCTTGGATTGTCCGGAGATGGGGGGTCCAGGAGAGACAACGGTGAAGGGTGATGCCAAGGTAATTGAGGGTGGGGGTAAGGGTAATAGGACGGCCGTAGATCGTAACATAAAAATCAAGGAGGCGGAAGGAAGGGGTCCGCCGTGTAAAGAAAGCAGAGAAGAGGGGAGAGGACGGAACCTTGGGGCACACCAGCGAGGGGGTAGAAGGTGTAGGAATCCGTGTTATGGATGGTGACATAGGAAGGACGGTGGGAAAGAAAGGAGACGATCAGGCGGACGTAGTTAATAGGAAGGGCAAAGGTTTGGAGCTTGAAGAGGAGACTGGAATGCCATACACGGTCGTAGGCACGTTCAAGGTCGAGGGAGAGGAAGATGGTGGAGTGGTGGGAGTTGAGTTGTTTGGAGAGGGGGTGAGCGAGGTGAAGGAGAAGGTCATCGGCAGAGAAGGATGGCCAAAAGCCACATTGGGTAGCGGCAAGGAGGCGATGTTGGTGGAGATGCTGGTGGACGTGTCGGGTGAGGATGGATTCCAGGACATTGCTGAAGACCGAGGTAAGGCTGATGGGACGGTAGGAGGAGACAGCAGAGAGCGGTTTTTCGGGTTTGAGGAGCATCAGGATCCGGGAGGTTTTCCACAGGTCGGGGTAGAAGCCGGTGGACAAGACCACATTATAGAGTCTGGCCAGGGTGAAGAGGAAAGAGGCGGGAGCTTCATGGAAGTGACGATAGGTAACACGGTCGTGACTGGGAGCGGCGTTGCGTTTCGTGAGGAGTGTAGATGTGATATCTTGAGTAGTGATCGGGGTATTAAGTTCGGTGTCTTTAATGTTGTCTAAGTACTGGAAGCCAGGAGCGAGTGGAGGGACAGAGGTGTCAGTTAGATCGTGGATATCAGAGAAGAGAGAGTAATCGAACTGCGGATCGTCAGGGAGGGTAAAGATATCGGAGAGATAAGAAGCAAAATGGTTGGCCTTACTAAGGTTATCAGGAAAGGGGTGGTCATCGTGATGGAGAGGGTAGTAGGGGGGGGGGGGTTTAGATCCGGTAAGGCGGCGGAAGGTTGACCAGTACTCAGACGAGTTGATAGGTAGGTAAAAATGGCTCTAAGCACTATGCGACTTAACATCTGAGGTCATCTGTCGCCTAGACTTAGAACTACTTAAACCTAACTAACCTAAGGACATCACACACGCCCATGCCCGAGGCAGGATTCGAACCTGCGACCGTAGAAGCAGCGCGGTTCCGGACTTAAGCGCCTAGAACCGCTCGGCCATAGTGGCCGGCTGATAGGTAGGGTAGCATTAAGACGGGTGGATGTCTGTCGCCAGTCCCGGCGTTTCTTGGCCGCGAGCAAGTTTCGGGCGTGTCGTTGGACAGCGGTGGCTGAGCACAGTTTGTTAAATAAACATAAGATTCTATTCGATGAATGAAGAATACTTGCTCACTCTTCAAACTATTGGGACTCTGTCATCAAGGAAGCAGTTCAAATGTGAAAATAATTTCAACAGAGACTCCGGATATGCACTCAGAAATGCATGGAAGCGTGCAGTTGATAAAGAAAGGCGCAGAGGGAGACTTCTTACATTCCTCGCAGTTCTCCACCTGTTGCGATGGATGGCGCTGTAAGCAACGCTGGATAAAGCATGCAAACAAAATCTATGGACATAGAGGCCGCCACCTCTGTACGTGCCGTTTTCACCGTGACGTCATCCAGCCACTGAGAAGCCGTCCACTGCTTATAAAAGTGGAAGAGTTACCGGTCCACGACAGTCAGTTTTACCCCTGACGAAGATGACGGAGGTAGTCATCGAAAGCTCGGGATTTTATCCAAATCTGACGCGGCAAGTAAACCGAGAACTTTTTACGCCAGCAGTCCACATCATTTCACCCATGAATCAACAGTTCCGTGTTTGTCGAATCGAAAGCTTCAACAATCCGATTTCGCAGCTCTTGAATATTAGCTACCATCGCCGGGACGAAATCTCCGTATTTTATGGTCCCCCATAGAAACAATAATCTGAAGATATGAGGTCTGGTGACCATGGAGGCCAAAAACAACGAGGAAGGTCTTGTTGTCGAACCTACAAAATCATTTTTCTCATGAAAGTAATTACAACAGTCCAGGCGGAAAGGCACATTTATTCAGAAGTTTCACATCATTACATGATCATCTTCAGAGTTAGACATTTTGATGGACAATGACTGTGTATGGAGCAGGAACCACTGAATGACGGCAGTGAATTGATTTTTTGTCTTGTGGTGTAGTCGCCGTGTTGCTACAAACAAACAATGTCGCTGCTGTGTCAAAAGTCTGAACATTCCTCTATCAAGTGACATTAGCAATGTTTTTCTATCATTTATAGTTCATCAATAATAAACAACCGAAGTTTGTTCTTTCTTTTTGAATCACCTGATACTACATATTTTTAGCTCCAGATAACTGTTTTATAAGTCATTCCTATACTTGAAATTCTAGTACTTAGGAGCAGAACTCACCCCATTTAGTACGAAATCATGAGATTTCACCGTATTATTTACTCTTTTCAGCTAACTGATATGCTTACCTTTGCTAATGATCTGGCGGTCAGTGTAGACGGAGCCAGTGAAGACGCCGGACGCGGTCTCGATGAGGTAGCGGAGCCAGGTGTTGCCGCTGCCGGGAAAGGAGACGAGCGCAGTCATGGGCAGCGAGCGCGGCCTCGCGAAGTGCACCTGGAAGCGCGCGCACTCGGCCGAGAACGGCCACGGCGAGAAGGCGCGCCTGCCGTGGTCCAGCGCTGGCCCTGCCACAAACATCCGTCTCTTCTCTCAGCAGTCCTGCTGTGTTTCCTGGGGCGCTCTTATTAATCGTATTTGTTCACAACTGCGCTTTCGGACCATTATGCCATTCTTAACAGCCAGCTGTACGATCATACATTGTTTGAGGCAAAGGAAAGGGAGACAACGGCTGCTAGAAGTTAGGTTAGATTAGGTTGTATGGAGACAAGGTGGGCAGGGGTCGAATCCCGAGCACTGCCCATGATGCCCCCCTGCCCCCCCCCCCCCCCACTCACCCTGCCTGCTACCGCCTGTCACTGGCCCCTCACAAGGTACTGACCTTTTGTTCATTTTTTATTTTTATTACGAGGACTGTTCGGAAAGTAAGGTCCGATCGGTCGCGAAATGGAAATCTCAGCGAAAATCAAAAATGCTTTATTTGCAAGAGTTAGCTACACTTTCCAAATACAGGGTGGCGCACGAAATGTGTTACCATTATCTTTTTGAATATAAACTTTATTATCAATACAATCTGAAGGGAACATATACTACAATGAAGAGCCGTCCATGGAGATTTGTTATAACTCAGCACATGCTCAATATGTCCACCATTTCGTTTCCTAACTTCCTTCAAACGAACAATGAAGTTAGTGATTACCCTACGGCACACGTCTTTCGTAATTTCACTGCAAGCTTGAAGAATAAGTCTTCTGAGCTCCATTAAATCACGTGGACGTTTCGGGAAATTTTTTCCTTTAGGTACCCCCCCCCCCCCCCCCCAAAAAAGACATGGATTGAGGTCAGGACTATTGGGGGGCCAATTTTGTCTGTCATTGAAGCGACCTGGAAACCTGAGTGAAATGATCCGCATGTCGAAATGCTCGTGTAAAACCTCCAGCACAGTGTTTGCAGTATGTGGCCTTTCTCCATCTTGCATGAAGCACTGCGTGCTGAAGGGCAAGGCAGTAGCAAGAAGCTGTGGAATGAAGCTATTGCGAAGCATGCTCAAATAACGCTCGCTGTTCATAGTTTCTTCAAAGAAAAAGTCCGTGACTGGAAATTGCTGCACACGCTGTAATCCTCGAAGCATAATGTTGTCGTTCATGAAGCACTTGTGGGTTTTCAGTAACCCAAAAGCTTACATTTTGTTTGTTAACCACACCGTCTAAATGAAAATGCGCCTCGTCTGAAAACCAAACGTTGTTGAGAGTATCTTCCCTATCCTCCGCCCACTGACCAAACAGTAGTCTGTGCTGCTTGTGTTCTTCAGTGAGCTTCTGTGCACAGGTCATATTGTATGGGTACATATGGAGGTTACTTTTAAGAATGCATTGAACGGAGCGTCTGGATATTCCCAGTTGCACTGTTGCCTTTCTAAACGATTTCCCGGGACTTCTCTTTACAGCAGGCAACGGCCTTGCCGCAGTGGGTACACTGGTTCCCGTGAGATCACCGAAGTTAAGCGCTGGCGGGTGTGGCTGGCACTTTGATGGTTGACCATCCGGGCCGCCATGAGCTGTTGCCATTTTTCGGGGTGCACTCAGCCTCGTGATGCCAATTGAGGAGCTACTCGACCGAATAGTAGCGGCTCCGGTCAAAGAAAACCATCATAACGACCGGGAGAGCGGTGTGCTGACCACACGCCCCTCCTATCCGCATCCTCATCTGAGGATGATACGGCGGTCGGATGGTCCCGATGGGCCACTTGCGGCCTGAAGACGGAGTGCTCTCTGTACAGCAACTCGTACCGCTTCAATATTTTCCGGCGAACAAACAGGCTTAGGCCGAGGTCGCTTCGCTTCCAATACTGTTCCTTCCTGTACAAATTTATCGTACAAACTGTGGATGGTCTTCTTGCAAGGGACCCATCGTGTGTTAAACTGTTGTCGGAAACGCCTCTGAGTCACAACAAGGCTTTTTGTTTCATGAAAAAGTAACACAATTGCCGATCGTTGCTGTGTCACCAGTCTTCCATTGTCAGCCATTGCTGCTTACTAGTCTGCTAGCGGCAGTATCGTGAATTACACGTCATTTCGTAACTCATTTGTTTTTCCAAGCTCTGCTGGTACTGCTGTAGAGATCCCAGCGGGATATCTAATGTGCGTCGTAAATTGTGAAAGAAACAATTGGTAACACATTTCGTGCGGCAGACTGTACTTTTCTACACAGCTGCCGCTCTGATTAAGACATTTGTCGTACCATTGCACCAACTTTCCAATAACCTCGTCACAGAAGTCAGCCGAATGTGGTTGCTGCCAATTCTTAACCTTGATCTGCAGCTTGTCTATGCCAAAATGTGGTCTTCATATCCTTTAGTTCATGTGAACAGAGAGGGACCTCTGAGGGAGCCAAGTCCAGGCTGTATGGTGGGCGACGAAACACCTCCCATCGAAAACGCTGCAGAAGCCATCTCATTGCTCCTGCAGTGGGCGGTCGAAGTTTGGCATGAAGACGGAAATACATGAGAGGTACGTTGTGTGGACTGCATGAAATCAGGCGAAATCTCTCACAGGCATTCAGACTATAGGGACACACTGTTTTCCAGGCGTCTTTACGCGCTCACTGTGCGGTCAGAATTGAAAAGAGCGACGTGATGCGGTCGATGGCCATACTAGAGACAGTGTCCAACACATCTATGTTAAGCTACATCGGATTTTCACTGTGGTTTCCATTTCGCTATCGATCGGACCTTACTTTCTGCATAGCCCTCGTAGTTATGGAAGTTTTCCTTCCCAGTCGATGCCTGCAGCAATTCTTTTCATTACTTTCTTTTTATTAATTAAAAAAAAGCAAGACGAAAATGACTGTAAAAGTAAAATAAACTGTGTATCATTATTCCTGAAAAGGCACCATGACGAGAATACTACAGGGACCTCGAAGACGAAATGCAAGGTTCAGCATATTGGCAAATAAGTCGCAATAGCGTGATAAGCGCAATCACGTCCGATATATAGTGGCCATATATTGGTGGAAGGAAAGTGGGTCCCTATCTCCCCATCCATCTACAATGTAATTAACACAGTGTCATAACAACCCTGCAAAGGAATTTCACTTTGCTCTCGGAAAGCAGGAGGAGCCTGGACGCAACAGGATATCAGCCGAAAAGGCAGTCTCAATTAACTGAGCTAGAAACGCTAATTGATGTTTAAGCCAGTGCATCTTCGCAGTTTAGGTACATTTATATTGTAGCGTGGCTATGGCGAGGCAGCGACTACAACGATCCGTAACACTAAGTCCCTCACGAAATAGGCGCTCATTGATGGGTTACAGATTGTGTACCACGAGGACGCAACCACCAATGGTAAAACGGGAAGCCTAAGATAAAACCAGACAGTGTGCCAAGAAGTTTGTGGTGATGCCCGTGCAACGGGCGCCGCACTGTCAATCCCTCGCGCATTAACAAGAATGTGGTAGTGATACGCTCCCTTTCTTGAATATCAGGCCCCAAACAACTGACTGCAATATAAAATTCACGGACATATTTTAACTGGAAATTCACTTGGCCAACATCAACAGACGGATCAAGACCGACCGGTCGCAGGCAGTAAAATAATCGAAACGTGAATGGGTGGATTGCATTAGTGACAGTCAGTACGGTGCGCCGAGCAAATATCGGAAAGTCCCAAATCCGCAAGAGAACGTGTACCCGCAACCACCCCATACCGTAATCAAAAAATGAGATACTTCCATAAAAACGATTAGACAGTTGTTTTAGTTTCCTAGCCATCATCACAGGAAGGGGAAAGATCTTGCTGCAATATGCTTTGCAAAATACGTAGCTATCCAGAAACCGAACTTCCTGAAGATTGTTAAGGGTACGCCCTTCATGTTCCAGGATTGCTCCTTGCGCCTTCTCCGTAACCAATTTCTAAATAAGCCTAGCCATTTTGGGTGAAGAACGGTCAAATATGACTTCCAAAGATTTATATATATCGACCAACGTCTCCCACGAAGTCACAGCATTATGAAAACCCCGTAATCTGATTAATATACATTTGCCTACGTTGATTCTATACAAGGTAAAAGACATCCAAAGTAGCCTTGAGCAATGGAATCTCAGCGGCAGTACGGAGTAACACCACTAAACACCATCACATCATCCGCGTATGAGAGCACCGGGATCGTCTGGCCCAAGAGTGTCCATTCTTGTAACTGAGTGACGATTCTTCGAAGAAGGCGCTCAAGTGATTGAACAAACAATGACAATGAAAGCAGACTTCTCAGAGGAAAACCCTACAGATGGTAATAGGGGTATGTACGTCGTCAATTGACAGCAACTGAAGCTTGGATAGCTCTCAACAAATTATACAAAATCCTGCACGCATCAGTTGTCAACTCAACGCCTTTCAGTACCTTGCAGCAGAAATCCCCGGCTGACCTAGTGGAACACCTTGCCAAAATAAAAAATAAAAAAGAAGAATCTGTAAAACCAGGAGCAGATGTAACAGCGGCCGCGGATATGACATCATGACATTCGCTATCAGAGTCAGAGTAGTACGACCAGGAATACAGCTCTGATAGTCAGCAACAACTTTCCCCCAGCAACGCACCACCCTTACCACTGTCTTATAATCAGAGGTTAATAATGTAATAGAACGAAATTTATCTCTTGCTGCCTGACAAAACTTTTAGGAATTAGCTTAATTTTGAAAACTTTAAGGGGGGTAGGACATGAAACGGGACGAATTGGAGCAGGAGAGACACCACAGGAATTTTTAATTTCCACAGTCTATACTTTTAAACATAAATTCATAAAACTTTGTCAGAATGACCAGAAAGGATTCAGGATTTACACTTATAGTGGTGGAAGTTCAAAAATATAAGAAAATAATTTATTTTTTTACATTTTCATTTCACCTTTTTTTCACTTACTCTTGGCTGCATTTGTTGTTATAGGTACACTTTTCTTCATAAGTAAGGGAGATTCTTCTATGAATTTTGCACAGCATACAAACCATACTTACAGGTGTACGAAACTCTAGAATTTTCCAAATCTATTCAAAACTGTGGTAAAAATTGAGATAATTAACTATAAAATTTGAGTTTTTTCTAAACATGAAGTTTAAAAAGTAACAGCACATTCATTTTTTCATAAATTAAATAATTTCTAGAATTTCACACACCTGTAAGTATGGTTTGTATGCTGTGCAGAATTCATCGAAGAATCTCTCTTACTTATGAAGAAACGTGTACCTACAGCAACAAACGCAGCCAATAGAAGTCAAAAAATGATGAACTTTCACACGTAAAAAAAATTTATTTAGTTATTTTTTGAACTTCCACTGCTATGATTGTGAATCCTGAATCCTTCCTGGTCATGCTGACAAAGTTTTATGAATTTATTCATAAAAGTATAGACAGTGGAAATTAAAATGTCCTGTGGTGCCTCTCCTGCTCCAAGACGACCCGTTTGACGTCCTATCCCCCTTAAACGAGTCAGGCACAAATCCTGTTCTCAACACTCTGTTAAAAAAAAAAATGTAAAATTAGTGCCAAGGAAGCGCTAAAAAAACACATAAAACTCCTTAGAGCATCCAACCCCAGTGACTTGCGAAAAGGTGATCTGACAATAAAGTCATAAACATCATCATGTTGAAAAGTTCCTAAAAACGCAGCATCATCTGCAGGGGTAAGTCTAAGATCCAAATCTTGAACAAATAAATCTGATGACGTATCGATAGGAATGAATACCTGATACAACCCAACATGGGAATGATGTAGAGCATGCAATATATCCTTTTGTGAGGCCACAACATCGTCGTAGTCTTTTTTGAGAGACGCGATACACGCAAGACGACGACGAGTACGATGTCGAATTAGCTGATATATGAAAGTAAATTTTAAGGACACCTCAATTTGCTGTTATTGAATAATTGGAACATCAGAAGTTTCAATGACGGAAAGTGGTTTGGATGGCATCCTTAACCCTTTCATTTAACGCTACTTTAACCGTAACAACTACATACTTACACACCTCACATCTGCAGTCCGCAGCGAAGCCTGACGAACATTTTCCTTAAGGTCATGTTAGAGAGAGTAGTAAATTTTTGCGTCCTCCGAAATTCCCGCACTCTGTCTTTCTGAACCTCGGCTTTGCCAGCGGAACCCACCACTTCAAAATAGAGGCGTATCGCACATTTGAACAGAGACTACGTTCTCACATTTCCCGTGTCATTGCATCGTACCAGTTCGCCACATTCAGCATCGAGGGCGATCGGATGACTTTCACCGACTATCGGGAGGAGAATAAAGGCGAATCAAGGTCAAGTGAAGAAAAGTACAACCTATTCCTGCACCATTATCAATAACTTCATTCCTTTGAATGAGAATACCCTTCTTAAAAAACAAGATAGTCCCCGTGGAATGGGAGTCATGTTAGACACAGTGCAGAAACCGAAGAAAGAAACGCGAGTAAATTCTATTAACATTCAAAGAAAGAACCCTATAAGCCTGCATGCTTTAACGACAAGAAACTAAATTCGAGGTGCTGACCAACTGAATTACGTCATCAACAAGTGTTTTGATCCACTGCCGACTCCAGTGACGAGTCGGAGTGTTGGGGAGGGGGGAAGGGGGACTCTGAATCCCATCTCTGGAATCTTTATGTTTCTTTTTTTACGAGCCACCGCCCGCTCAGGTTGGACGCGCTGTTTACAAATGACTACGAGGCAGTCTAGCATCGACAGTCGGGAATATAGGCGGTTCTTGAAAGTAGGTGACAAACGAGGAGCCGTAGACACCCATTCCTTGCAATTCAGATCGATACACAAGACAGGGATCAGGCATCACAGCTCCTGTGTCGACAGGCAGGATTTAATGGCTGTCAATCACCTCCACTGGGGCACAAGACAGGGATCAGGCATCACAGCTCCTGTGTCGACAGGCAGGATTTAATGGCTGTCAATCACCTCCACTGGGTATAACAACAGTCTGTCGTTCCGACGTCACATGAACGGGTGACATCACGGTAATAGGTAATTTTAAGGACACCTCAATTTGCTGTTATTGAATAATTGGAACATCAGAAGTTTCAATGACTTTTCCACCCATGGATGGTTCCAGAGGAGTTACCTGGACCGTGGGAGGAACAGTAGGAGAAACACTAGAGATCTCAGTAGCTGTTTTCGCACTAGAGACGCCATCAGGGATGCGAGACTCAGAACTACAAGATACATCAACTGTCAAAGTTTGTTCAGGGACCGGTGGGTGAGGATAGGCGTATCTGGCTCTTCACCATCCTGCGTACGACGTCTTTTATAAAGTACTGCTGACATTGCGCTGCCGGCTTGGCAATTCAACACCATGCTGCGAGGGTAAAGGCGAAAGTTCGGGAGCATTAAGTTGCGCATCCATCTGTTGCTCCATTGCACCCGGAGAAGACGTTTCACCAACCAAGTGAGCAGTAGAAACGACATCAGGTAATATAAATTTTCAGAAAAGGACTTCAAAACCCACCAAGGGCAATTCGATCTAAGGTAGCCAATTTAATTGCAGAGAAAGCACATCACCACTTTTCAAATAAACGTTATACGAAAGCGGTAACCACAGAATTGTAGACGGGAATGAAAGTTACGTTTGACTACCATCTCCACTGAACGGATTCCGCTTTAACACTGCAACCGTTGTTGAGTGGACCACCGTTGGCGTCGTATAATCCTCGCATAACCATAAGGAAGCAACACGTCCTTAAATAAACTGTCGTCAACTTCCAGCGGGAGACTGAACACTTAGATGTTGATATAATCCAGTTCCGCGTTAGCAAGAAGTACCATACTTGTGGAACCATCACGATGCTTAAAGGGAACATGAGAACCATGACGCAAAATTAACCTACATACTTGTAGCGGATCTAGAAAATTTACGAAAATACATAGTTAACAGAATCGAAATAAGCAACATGAACCTGATCAGATGTTACATGGATTGTATCATGAATTTCCATAGATCCGGCATGCACGGATTTATCGAAAGTAAGGGTGATTGTACATTTTCTTCGACCACATTTGCAACCCAGGGCAAAGATTTTCTACGGGCTACGTTGCTGCTAACGGACACACACAGCAACCAGCGCTAAGGACCAAACAACGTTGTGACACACACAAGACACAAGCAAGACTGAGGAAAAGCTATCGAGGCGGGCGCGACGGAGTGATGAGGCGACAAACTAAGAGCCTTCCCGCTCGGTGCTTGAGGGGGAACTAACTCTCGACCATCTAGACACGGTCGCTGACCGACGCAAATTTCTAACTTATTACCACACTACTGATGTAGTATCCCAATCATTAAGTCTCTATACTCGCAGGATTCGCTGTTTGCTGATTACCATATGAGTTCGAGCACATATGTGTGTATCTGCACAGAAAATGGGTTATTTGGGCCTTGTAGTTCATTCCTTCTCTCTCTCTTTCTCTCTCTCTTTTTCTCTCTCTCTCTCAATTCGTCATAACTTCCGAACGGTTTGCGTTAGGAGTTTCAAACTGCACGGTTGGCCGCGGGGCATGATGGGAAACAGTATGCGCATGCACGGTTTGGTTAGCAACGAAGCCCACTTTCATTTGGAAGGGTTCGTCAGTAAGCAAAATTGGCGCAGTTGGGGGACTGAGAATCCTCATTTCGCAATCAAGAAGTCTCTTCACCCTCAACGAGCGACTGTGTCGTGTGCAATGACCAGTCACGGAATAATGGGTGTGATACTCCTTGATGGCACAGTGATTACCGAATGGTACGTGAAGGTCTTGGAAGATGATTTCATCACTATTATCTAAAGTGACCCTGATTTCCACAAGATGTGGTTAATCCAAGATGGAGCTCGACCCCATCGAAGCAGGAGAGTGATGTCGTGGAGGAGCATTCTAGGGACGTCATTCTTGCTCTGGGGTACCCAGAGGCCACTGGCATGGGCCTCGATTGGCCACCATATTCTCTGGATCTGAACACATGTGACTCCTTTTTGTGTGGTTATGCCAAAGGCAAGGTGTGCAGCAATAGCCCGAAAACCACTGCTGAACTGAGAACAGTCATTCAGGATGTCATCGACAGCATCGATGTTCCGGAGCTTCAGCGGTTCATGCAGAATTTCTCTATTCTTCGCCGCCACATCATCGGCAATTATGGCAAGCATATCGAACATGTCGGAACCTAAATCCGAATATCTGTCGTGACTTTTACATGTTGAATAAATTGTGTGCACGTCGTATTCTGTAATTAATTTACGTTTTTCTCAATATAGTTCAATAATTGTCACCACATACACTATATGATGAAATGTTTCCGGACATCTGGCTGAAAATGACTCACAAAGACAAGTTCGTGCCACCCTCTATCGGTAATTCTGGAATTAAATACGGTGTTGGCCCACTCATAGCCTGGATTACAGCTTCCACTCTTGCGGGCATACGTTCAATCAGGTGCTGGGAGGTTTCTTGGGGAATGGCAGCCGATTCATCACGGCGTTTGGGATTTGCCTACACACGCACATGTCAAATACATTTCATATATATTTTACTGATTTCAGTCCTATTTGTACAATAATTTCACCTAACCTCTATCTCAAACGAATTTCGCCCTGCGGTTTCATTTTCACACAATTCAGTTCTATGACATCACATCTCCTGAACTACGCGCTGTACAACGATATTACTAAACAGGTATATGCAGTGGGATATGTAGCTAATGAGTTCTGAATAGACTTGGTACTAAAGAAGTACTAAATTAAAACGTCTTGCATGATGCAGTACTTTTCACACATCTCAGAATTTATGACCTCATATCTGCTTAATTATATATCGGACAATGCCATAACGTTTTTGGTTCATTCAGTAGTAAATGTGAATATTGTCTGCCAAATGTGTCGCTAATCAAGTTAGTAGTGAAGCCGTAATGAACTAAAACCTCATGGTTTATGCGGCATTTTTACTGCATGAAAAGCAAAACTGTAGTAAACAATAAACTTTTCTCATTAATGTGTGGGGGTTGTCAGAGAGAAAAAGTTTCATTATGGTTTAAATTTATATGTAGTCTGTTGCAAATCTCTAAGTACTCTCATTTTCCAGTACTGGATGTGTAAAGTATGAGTAGTCTCCATCGTGGGCTACTTGATCTTTTACTCACACACCCATCAGTTCCATAGGTAGGAGGTTCTGACACACACAGTTATTCTTTCCACAAACTAAGTGAAATGTGACAACATTTGTTTGAAATCGGTCCAGTCCAATAGGAGAACAACCAGTCTTTTCACCACAGCTTCACGTTTGTAATTGTTTGACAGATATATTGCACACATATCTCCTTCCCCCTCCTCTGAGTCCACAACTTCCTCACTCCTCTGTACCCACCTCTTCCTCCTGCCTCCATCTGTCCATCCCCTCCACCCATCAATCGCGTCACAACAAGCCTCCTCCTCTCTCTCCTTGTCCAGCTCCTCATCCCCACCGTCTCTGTCCCTCACATCCTCCCTCACATCTCTGTCCTTTCCACCCTCCCCTTCTCACTCTGTTGATCCCCTCCTCCCCCTTTCTCTCTCGTTCATCTCCTCCCCTTCCCAGTCTGTACTCCTCCTCCACCCTGTTTCCCTATCCATCTCCTCATCTCACTGTATCTGTCCATATCAACTTGTGAATATGTCTCTATCCCTCTTATTCTGCCCCACGCTATGAACCAATCTCCTCCTGCCATTCTATCTCCATCACTCTCCTCCTACCTGTCTTCCTACTCACCACATACAGCCCATCTGCACCTATCCATCTCAGCCTGCACCTCTACCTATTCATTTCCTCCTGTCCCCATCTCACAACCCATCACCTCCTTCCCACTTCCCTCTGTTCTTCCCCTTCTCCCCCCCCCCCCCCCCCGAATATGTGTCCGTAAGTTCCTGTATCCTATCTATCTCCTTATCCCTCTGGCATTCACTTCCTCTGTCCATCCTCTCCTGCTCGTCAGTATATGTTTATCCCCTGCATCTCAGCGTTCCCCCAGCTATGGCCATCCAAACTTGTAACTCCTCCAAACACGACGATGAAGCAGGAAGATACTACATCAACAATGCGCCTGTTGTGCAGGGCTGCCAACACATCAGGGGACTGAAAACCGTTTTCATTCACTTATGACCATAAGGCAGGCTGAAACTACTCTCACATAACGACAATGCAGGGAACTCTACTGGGTAGCAGCGGAAATAACGTATTTTTGCCTGCATCTTCACTTTTGCGATAGGTAGGAGGATCTTAACTCATAGTCGTGATGCTCGTGAAATGTGCTGCTTGTGGATCAAATCTGCCTGTACCTTCCTCTCTGTTCACCACTTCTGCCCTCCTCTCTCTCTCTCTCTCTCCACTTCTTCCTACCCTATCACCCTCAGCACATCTGTCCATCTACTTTTCCTCCCTCCCTCTCACTGCCCTACTACACCACTTCCCTTTCTGTATTGATAATCTAATCCCTGATATCTCTCTGTACAACTGCACTCCTTCTTTGACTCCATGTCCCTCTTCTCCCATACTGTCCATGTCCATTTCCTCGATACCTGTTAATGTATACAATTCTTCCTGCACCACTCTACCTGTTAATTTACTCTTGCTCACACTCCCATATCCATATTCTCCGCCTCATCACGTTTTCGTTCCCAATGTTATTCCTTTACTCTGTCTATCCCAAACTACCCCGTTCTCTATCAATCCACTCCATCCCATTAACGTCTCTGTCCTTCTCATCCTCCTTCGTCGCTCCCTTTCCCCCATCTGTGTCCATCCAGAACCGTAGTCCTTGTGAAACAGGTAGATAAAGATGACCAATACTACTCACACAACATGCCTGTCATCCAGGGCCTCATACCTGACAAGGCTGAACACTGAGTTTTGTACCTGATGGATGTGCTGCCACGCAAAGCAGGCCAATATTACTCCTACCAAATACGCTTATTGTGCAAGATAGCCTACGACACAGAAGCTAAAAACTAGTTTTGCCTGTAGCTCCGCTCCTATAGGAGCTAGGAAGCTGTAACTTCAACAGTGCTGATACACATGAAATGTGCTGTTTGTACGGAAAATATGGTTCAGAGCGATTCAGGGCTTTGGAAAGAGATATCACTCTCTCTCTCTCTCTCAACACACACACACACACACACACACACACACACACACACACACACACACACACACACACCACATATATACGGTAACTTCTCTCTCTCTCTCTCTCTCTCTCTCTCCCTCTCTCTGTGTGTGTGTTTTACCCTCTTTTCCCCTCCTTTTGTTCATCTCCTCCTCAATCCTATTTCTGTCTCTTCACCTCTAATTCAATATCCTCCTCCTCCCTCTGTTTTTTTCATCTCCTGCTTCCCAATCTCTCCGTCCATTTCCTCTCCCCCCCTCTCCCTTTCCATCTTCTCCTCCCCAACTCGCATCTCATGTCGTCCTCTCTCCTCTGTCTATATATCTCGTCCAATTTCTTTCCTTGTCCAGCTCCTCCTCTCCCATCTCTCTGTATATTTCCCTCTCCTCTCACTCTGACCATCTTCTCCTCTCCTCCCCCTATCTGTGTCCACCTCCTATTTCTTCTTTTCTGTCTATCCATCTTCTCCTCCCTATTTCTATCGCTGTGTTATAACTTCCACCACAATATGAGGCTCGTGGTTATTATACACAGAGCATATCTTTCCTGATCTTAACTATTATGTGTGCCAAGTTTGATTCATATCGTTCCAGTGTTTAGGATGAGCATATTACTCATGGCTTTGCCCACATATGGACATGTCAAACGTATTTCACATTTGTCTAAAATATCTCACACGGTGTTTGTACTAATATTACACCTGTATCTGTAGCGAATCTCGACTAGCAGTTCCATTATCAAGCAGTTCAATGTTTATGACGTCGTATCTCCAGAACTATGTGTCGCACAGTGATGATACATTTCTGCAGCCACATTCAGTGGTATATGTGTCTACTCTATCCCAAATGTGTTGTAAATGGCGTTAGTAGTAGAGTGGTAATACATTAAAACGTAGTAAATA
The DNA here is from genome assembly GCF_021461385.2 of Schistocerca piceifrons. Classification (NCBI taxonomy): domain Eukaryota; kingdom Metazoa; phylum Arthropoda; class Insecta; order Orthoptera; family Acrididae; genus Schistocerca; species Schistocerca piceifrons. Next base: position 830,884,265 of record NC_060149.1, on the reverse strand, counting down.
GAATTAGTAGTAGAGTGGTAATACATTAAGACGTAATACGTAATTCAGCAGTTCTCACACATTTCACAAGGGAGTGATCCAGTCCGACATGTCGAAACTTACCCTGAAATATTTTATACAGAACTAATACACCGAAAGAAATGCACTATCAGACTGTAGTTGCTAAGGTGCACTGCCAGTATTTTTTAAGATAATATTGAATTTCCTCATTTCTGCCTCTTGTACAGCCCTTGGTGAATAATGGGACACAGCCACGACAAGGGAACGTAGGGCCGCGTTGCTCGAAGTCTAAAGTGAGCACACGCAAATTTTAAGCTCTTAAGCTATACGAAAAGCCAGTCAATTCCTTAATTTTTTGAATAACTTGCAGTTCTTATCGTCATGTAAACTGTTGCAGATGTGATTGTTAAACAAGTGACTAGTAGACGAAAGATAATCAAGGCAGCGTATGATGTTACATTACAGACAAATTCCATCAATCGGGTCCTGTGGCATAGCTCGTAAGATAATTTTTGAATAATATATTAGAATCATTACATAAGTCATTGCAATTATGGTATATCGTGCGAATGTGGGGCATCACCGTAATCGTAGTAAACACATTCGGAAGCCGGCGGCAGACATTTCCGAAATCAGCCGACAGATAGGGACCGCATGCGAGGATGGCTCGGTACCAGCATTCTGCTGATAAATCTGTAATGACAAAGACCTATCAGAAATTATATTCTTTGAAATTTTAATGAAAAATGCTTGAAAGTGTCAAAAAACTTCTTTATTGAGGCACTGAATCTGTTCGTCATCTTCCTAAAGACAAATATAATGTTGTGTTCAGGCCAAGAGTCCATCAAAAGCATTGAATTATTATGCAACTGATAGGAGGACGTTTCAGATGAAATACGGAAAATTATTTACTTACATTTTTCCAAATTTTGTTACGTCGATTACAAGATTTTGCAATGAAACAGTCGTTTTTCTAAAAAAAAAATTGTACTAATCTGATTTGGGGCTTGTGAAGACAGGTATAAAACTGCGGAAAAAGTTATTTACTGATTCTTATCACGGGTATTGTTGTATACGAATGTGCCAGAACCTTCATCGACTACGCAAGCGACTTTGTCGTTCTTGCACTCGAAATGATAATAAAATCTCACTTGCGATGCAGAGGGTCAGTCATGTCGGTTTCTTTCCAAAATTTTCTCATTCTGGCGTGTATTTCGATCTCGGCATAAATCTTTGTTCCATTTATACAATTCACGTTCAGATTTTACGGATCGGAATCAGCTTAGCTCACTGCTTAACTTAAAGCCTTCTCGCCCTCCTTCGTTTAACTAAAAAAATTACAGCCTTTTCTTAGTCACTGAAAGTTGTTACCATACATGGTATGTTGCGGCAAGGTACGTAGTGTGTATTTGTTCTGGACTTTAATTAGCACAACAAATCTTATTTGACAGAGCAAAGAACGGTTCTAGTTTTGGCCGAAGGCAAAAGTACTTTTCTAATATCGTATTTTGTGAGAATCGTTGAATTTTCGAGGAAATATCCCCCGCAAAGGGTAAAAAAGCAACTGATTTATGAGTGTTCATTGTTGGTTAACATGCTGGTCTAAATTGGAGTGCAGGAACAATTTGATGATCAGTGTATCCATTTTTCATGAAACCAGTCTTAAAATTATTAATTTCTGCGTCAAATTATTAGAATGTGAAATAGCATGAGTTCTCTTCACCGGTGTTCGTAAAACTCCCGTGCATTGATGTGGCTGACGATAACTAGTAGCATGAAGCTAGCGTAAGTTTACGTGTACACTCTTTCCCACAGTTTCATTTCCTTTTTCGTGCACTAAAATATTCAAAAACAGTAATTTGACGTCTTTTTCAATTTACGCCTAAAATCTAATGCGTGGATGAAGATTATTTTAACAATGATCTAAGACCCGATGAAGATCTTCCATTCCATGTGGCCAAACGATAAAAATATCATCCACGTACCTCAAAAAGCGCGTAGGTTTAAGAGAAGAAGTCCTGAGTGCGATATCTTGAAAACCTTCCGTGAAAAAATTGGCGGCATTAGGGGAAGTTGACTTCTCACAGCCACACCATCCGTTTCTTCAAAAATTTCTCAGAAAACAAAAAATATGTCGATGTCACTATATGCCGACATAGCTCAATACTTTTGTCATCTAAAACTTGACCAGTTAGCAACAGGGAGTCGACCGTCTGCGTCTTAATTGACATTGATCGCTTTTCCTACTTTCTACCTCCGCTGGCGCTACACTTCTCTCTCAGAGGGCTGCTCTTCCGCTTCTGGCACACGCGCACTGAGTGGTCTGTTCCCGGGGCATAAAGGAGCCGCCATATCTGACGTTACCTCAGTTCCAGCACGATCGTGCATTTTCACTCTCACCTTAATAAGGCGGCAAGATGGACCTTCGAAATATCGTGTAGTCAGGACGTGGAAGTCCGGATACTTGCCCGTGAAGAGTATCAAGATTTATTGCGCCGGCAATATCTACAGAATCGTATGTGGAGGCCTTCAGGAGAAGTAGATGACTTCTACTGGATACCAAGATATTCATATTTCATCTTTGCAAGGCTGAAAACTTGATTTGGATTCAACATTAGTGTGGAACTCTGGAACGTGCACAAAAACGAATGCCTTTAGCTAGCATATACGAAGAAAACACAAACAAAATTAATTCATTTTTATCTCCACTGTTAACTTTAGTAAAACCACAAAGGCAACCGCAGTTATGGCTATTAAATGAGTTGTATTTTCCACTGAATAGTATCCAGTGAATAGCTGTGTCAGATAAACTATTTATGGAAACTAAAATTCACTTTACAAATTCAGATCGCGATGTACCATATACTGTTTACAGCTGTGCCCTCAACAAAGGCTGTGCTCCAGCGGTGTTGCGCACGCGGTCTCTGCCGCAGTTACGGCAAGGGTGTATATTCTTCCAGCCACCTGCAAAGTATGAATTCAGCAGTTTTCAACACTTGTTTAAAAACCTACAGTGAGTCTTAGGACCTAAGACTTTGGCATAGTGTGTTCTTCCGTATATTCTTCCTGTATAAAATATTACATTTATCACTTGACAATTCCCTTTTCATTGTTTATGTCGTCATATCTCCTGAGCTATGTTGTTACGGCGATATACAGGGTGGTTCATTGATAGTGACCGGACCAAATATCTCACGAAATAAGCGTCAAACGAAAAAAACTACAAAGAACGAAACTCGTCTAGCTTGAAGGAAGAAACCAGATGACGCTATGGTTGGCCCGCTAGATGGCACTACCGTAGATCAAACGGATATCAACTGCGTTTTTTTAAAATAGGAACCCCCATTTTTTATTACATATCCGTGTAGTACGTAAAGAAAGTTGGACCACTTTTTTTGCTTTGTTATAGATGGCGCTGTAATAGCCACAAACGTATAAGTACGTGGTATCACGTAACATTCCGCCAGTGCGGACGGTATTTGCTTCGTGATACATTACCCGTGGTAAAATCGACCCTTTACCAATTGCTGAAAAAGTCGATATCGAGTTGATGTATGGTTATTGTGATCAAAATGCCCAACGGACGTGTGCTATGTATGCTGCTCCGTATCCTGGACGACATCATCCAAGTGTCCGGACCGTTCGCCGGATAGTTACGTTATTTAACGAAACAGGAAGTTTTCAGCCACATGTGAAACGTCAACCACGACCTGCAACAAATTATGATGCCCAAGTAGGTGTTTTAGCTGCTGTCGCGGCTAGTCCGCACATCAGTAGCAGACAAATTGGGCGAGAATCGGGAATCTCAAAAACGTCGGTGTTGATAATGCTACAGCAACATCTATTGCACCCGTACCATATTTCTATGCACCGGGAATTGCATGGCGACGACTTTGAACGTCGTATATAGTTCTGCCACTGGGCACAAGAGAAATTACGGGACGATGACAGATTTTTTTCACGCGTTCTATTTTGCGACGAAGCGTCATTCACCAACAGCGGTAACGTAAACCGGCATAATATGCGCCATTGGGCAACGGAAAATTCACGATGGCTGCGACAAGTGGAACATCAGCGATCTTGGCGGTTAATGTATGCTGCGGCATTATTGGAGGAAGGATAATTGGCCCCCATTTTGTCTATGGCAATCCAAATGGTGCAATGTATGCTGATTTCCTACGTAATGTTCTACCGATGTTGCTACAAGATGTTTCACTGCATGACAGAATGGCGATGTACTTCCAACATGATGGATGTCCGGCACATAACTCGAGTGCGGTTGAAGCGGTATTGAATTGCATATTTCATGACAGGTGAATTGGTCGTCGAAGCACCATACCATGGCCCGCACATTCACCGGATCTGACGTCCCCGGATTTTTTCTGTGGGGAATGTTGAAGGATATTCGCTATCGAAATCCACCGACAACGCCTGACAACATGCGTCAGCGCATGTCAATGCATGTGCGAACATTACCGAAGGCGAACTAGTCGCTGTTGAGAGGAATGTCGTTACACGTATCGCCAAATGCACTGAGGTTGACGGACAGCATTTTGAGCATTTATTGCATTTATGTGGTATTTACAGGTAATCTCAGAAACTGTAATTTCACAAAGGTACATGTATCACACTGGAACAACCGAAATAAAATGTTCAAACGTACCTACGTTCTGTATTTTAATTTAAAAACCTACCTGTTACCAAATGTTCATCTATAATTGTGAGCCATATGTTTCTGACTAATACAGCGCCATCTATCACAAAGCGAAAAAAGTGGTCCAACTAAAACATTCATATTTCTTTATGTACTACACGAATATGTAATAAAAAATGGGGGTTCCTATTTTAAAAAAAACGCAGTGATATCCGTTTGACCTATGGCAGCGCCATCTAGCGTGCCAACCATAGCGCCATCTGGTTTCCCCCTTGAAGCTAGATGAGTTTCGTTCTTTGTTGTTTTTTCGTTTGACGCTTATTTCGTGAGATATTTGGCCCGGTCACGATCAATGGACCACCCTGTATAATGAGGCGACAAACGTCATAAGATAACAATTGCTCAGATGACGGTAGTATGCAGTCCACCTCATATGGTAGCCCTCTCTCTCCATCCCCTCCACTAACTTTCTCGTGCAACTGCTCCACCTTCTCCACTCACTGTCCATCTTCTCCTTCACCTTTCTCAGTCCATCTCCTACTCCTCCCTCTATCTGTTGACCTGCTCCCTCCCTCCCTCTCTATCTCCTCCTCTCACCTCACGATGGGTGTCCCTTTCTCTTTCTATCTCTGTCTATCTCCTCTGCTCTTCTCTTTCTATCAGTCTCATCTTCCTCGATTCCTGTGTCCACTTCCTCCACCCCTCTCTCTGTTTACGTCCTCCTCTCCTATCTCTCATCCTATCTCTTCTTCCTCCTGTCTCGGTCCAACTCTTCCTCTTTCCTTTCTTTGCTGAGATATTTTTCTGCCCTCTCTTTGTCCATTTTCCCCTCCCAATTTTCTACTCTGTGTGTCTATCTCATTTCATCCCCTTCCCACTGCACACTATCACTCTCACCCTAATACGAGGCTGGTGGTTCTAATCCCCATAGGATTTCTTTCAAGATCGTAGTTAATATGTACCAAATTCGGTAGAAATCTTTTCAGGGCTTTGGGATGAGCTTTTTACCTGTGGCGTTGCCCACATACACACATGTCACATGTACTGCATATATATTCTACACATTTCACACGTATCTGTACACTTATTTAACGTGTATCTCTAGCGAATTTCGCCCTGCAGTTTTATTTTCACGCAGTTTTCTAACTGTGCGCTGTACAAAGATGTCATTTCCTAGGTACATCCAGATATATATCCTCCTAGTGTTTGCGAAATGTGTTACGAATAGAGTTATTAGTGCAAAAGTAATAAATTAAATATTCATCCATGACGCATCAGTTCTTCACGCATCTAAGGTTTTATGATGTCATATCTCGTGAACTATGGGTCGTAAAATGACATACATTATTACATATACCTGTAGGTACATTCAGCAGCATATATGGATACTGTCTGAAAATTGTGTCACGAATGTAGTTAGTAAAGAAATAATAAATTGAAACATCAAGCTTCATGCAGAAATTTTATTACATGAACAGCGAAAATGTGGCTAGCTATGTACTTCTTTCCTTACGTCATCATATTGGGGCTATTAGCGAGAACATTTTGGTGATGTTTCGAAATTGTGTGTAAGTATGTTAGAAGACACTATGTCGTCTCATTCTCAAATAGTGTGTGACTCTCCTTATCCCTCCTCATGTTCTCCCCACTCCGTCCCACCTTACTTCCTCTTCATGCCGATTCTGTCTGTTCCATTTCTCTGTTCATTCCCTCCTCTACCCATCTCAACCTTCGCCCTCTACAGGCTGCTATCAAAGCAAGACGATAAAGTGGGCGATACTACTACAATGCAAGACATCTATTGTGAGGGCAGTCTACATGTTGGGGGCTGTAAAACAGTTTTTACCGCTCTTTGTGTAGGCTGCACTGCAATCAGTTCGATAAAGGGGATTGATACTATGCCCACAAAACACTTGCATTGCAGGGCAGCCTAGGTGACAATTGTTTCCCGTATCTCTGTCCTGTGGGAGCTAGGAGGTGCTAATAGTCCCAGGGCTGAGAGACCTGAAACGTGCTTTTGTGACCCGAATGTGGTTGAATTAGATCTAGGGGTGTACTAACTTCTTCCCCGCAGCTTCTCTTGCATATGACTTAGACACATATATTGCACACATCACCTGCTCTTCCTCTCTGTGTCCACCTCATCCTTCCCCCAATCTCTCTGGCCATCTCATCATCCTCTTCTCTCTATCCATCTCCTCCACGCCCCCTGTTCTCCTCTCTATCTCCTCTTCCCCCATCTCTCTGTCGATCTGGTCCTCCCCCTCTCTGAGTATATTTTCCTGTAATTTCGCTCTGTCGATATACTCTTCCCTCCCCACTCTGTTGATGCACTTCTCCACCCCATCTTTCTGGCCACCTCCTTCTATCTCAAACCTTGCCATCTACTTTTCTTTTCTCTCTGCACCTCCTAATGCCTCATCTCTCTTTACACCTCTCCTGCTACCTATCCCTATCCATATCCTCCAGACACCTCTCCTTATCCCCTTCCTATACCGAACCGCTTCTTATTCATCTCCTCATACCTTCCTCCTCCTATCCACCTCCACCTGCTCCCTCTACCTAAACGTCTGCTCCTCTCCCTCTCACTACCCCTCTCCTGCTGTCTCTTTCTGTCCTGCCCATTTCTCTCCTCTGTCCATCCTCCTCTACAGACCTGTCTTTGTCCAACCTCTCCTGCAGTCCTCTCTCCCAATCAGTCCCCCTCTGCCCTTGTCTTTGTCCATCTCGTCCTCTATCCATCTCCACCTTCCTCCAGCTGTGCCCATCCACATGTGTAGTCGCTGCAATATAGGCCGAGAAAGCAGGACGCTTGTATTCACACAACATTCCTGGACGCTTGTATTCACACAACATTCCTGGACGCTTGTATTCACACAACATTCCTGTCATTCAAGGTTGCCTACATTTTAGGGTATTGAACACTTTTTGTGTTGCCATGCAAAGCACATTGAGCAACCATTACATCTCCAACCCAACACATCTATATCAGGTGCTGACAATCATTTATAGCCTTTGATATGTAGAATGTTTTTCAAAGCAGTGCGATAAGGCAAGCTGATACTATTTTCACAGGACATGCCTACATGGCAGGACAGTCTATACGGCAGGGCTGCAAACATTCTTTTGCCCAAATCTTTGCTTCTACGTTAGCTAGAGGTTATCTCACAGCTTCTCTTGTGAACCCATCTGTCACAGGTACTGAAAACGTTTTTCTCGCCCCACCTACTGTCTACTTCATCACCCACATCTATTCATTTCCCCCTCCAAAGTCTGCTTTTCTCTTCATCTTATCTTTGAATTTTGTCTGCTTACCTCCTCCTGCCTCATTTCCTTTTCCAGCCCTCTCTGTCTCCTGCATCTCCCCCTTCCTATCACCAAGTCCATCTATTCCTAGCTATCTGCACCTCTCGCCCTCACCCTTCCTCCGACAGCCTTCGTCTTCACCTCACCCTATCCATCTCCTCCTTCCCCTTTCCCCCTGGCCAACTCCTCCTCCCCCTCACACTATCCATCTCCTCCTCCCTTTCGCTCTGCCACCACTGATGGCTTCAACTCCTATCCCATCTCCCTGTCAGTCTCCTCCTACACCTGCCTCTCTTCTCATCCCTTCCTCTACCCATCTCAGCCTTCCCCCAACCATGACCACGCACATGTATAGCGCCCACACTACATGTCGATGATTCAGGCTTATACTAGTCGCACTAGTGCCTGAAGAGGGCCAGCATGTTAGGACCTTCTTTACCCTGTCATTTATGCTCCATACAAGGCAGGTCTGTAAGACAAGCTGTTACCATTCCCATACAACATGTATGTCGTGCAGGGCAGCCTAGATGCTAGGATCAGTAAAAACATGTTTTTCGCCAGTATCTCTGATCCCAATGCATTTAAGATGTCATACTCCCAACAGTGCTAATACTCATGATGTTTGTCGTTTGCTGTTTGTGTCCTGGATTTACAGGGTGTCCTATTTATCTTGACCACCCTAAATAACTGTTTGTCAAGATGCAAATTATAAAATGTTTCAAGCAAATGTTCTTTAGCTGTCAGGGGGAAATCAATCAGCATGATTGTCTTCGTTGTAGCTTTGTTTTTTACAACGGTATGAACAGCAGTATGACTTTTTTAAATGGCACCCCCTATTTTTTATTCGGTAATTCATTTCCTCTCCTAAAGACCTATTCAAAAATGTATCACTCACAACATAACATTGATGTTGACGCTCCCAACGTTTAGTGCAGGTACTCGGGGTAATGGAACACATCCACATGCTACATTGACAGAGAACAAATGTAAATATAAGTAGAATGCACACCCGTCATTCCATCCACCATCGTCAGTTGACGAGTTGTGTGAGTAAGCTGTACACCAACGAAGAGAAGGTAGAAATGCTACTCATCTATAGGGAAAGTAAGTTAGCAGAACAGTAATTGCAATACTGTTTTCTTATGTAAGGGTACGTTTAGTACAGTAGTTTAGTCCTTTTAAATTCTGTTGTGTAGAGTAGGCATACAGTAAAGGCTGTCCTTCCTACAAACTGCAACGACATTTTGTTGTTGTTGTTGTTGTTGAAGGTAGGCGAAACGCTACGCAGGCAGCGGAACTGTACAGACAGCAATATCCTGACAAGAACCCACCTTCCCTACGGATGTTTTCTCGTCTTGTTGCGACGTTTCAAGAAACGGGAAGTTTCAACCCACGACAACGCAATCGTCGTAGCACTCGCACAGACGAAGCTGCCGAAGTTACTGTTCTCGCTTCCGTTATTATGAATCCACATGTGAACACACGACAGCTTGAACACGAGATTGGCAGTCCTAAAACCAGTGTACATTGTATTCGTACACGTCACCGGTTCCATCCTTACCATGACAACTTCCTCAGACGAATGCTTCCTCCTCTTCTGGATGAAGTGCTGCTAAGACCAGAGTGCTTATGTGGCGTCAACACGATGGATGTCCAGCACATAATGCCTTGCTTACACGTCGTGTTCTGAACCAAAGGTATCCTGAATGAGATTTTCACTCTGCAGCGGAGTGTGCGCTGATATGAAACTTCCTGGCAGATTCAGGAAACATCCCCCACGCTGTGGCTAAGCCGTGTCTCCGCAGTATCCTTTCTTTCAGGAGTGCTAGTTCTGCAAGGTTCGCAGGAGAGCTTCTGTAAAGTTTGGAAGGTAGGAGACGAGATACTGGCAGAAGTAAAGCTGTGAGGACCGGGCGTGAGTCGTTCTTCGGTAGCTCATATGGTAGAGCACTTGCCCGCGAAAGGCAAAGGTCCCGAATTCGAGTCTCGGTCGGGCACACAATTTCAATCTGCCAGGAAGTTTCAAAGGTATCCTGCCAGATGGATTGGTCGAGAAAGAACAGTCATTTGGCCTGCTAGGTCTCCCGATTTAAATCCCCTGGACTTTTTTCTTGGGGATGCATTAAAAACGTTGAGTATCGAGATATTCCTACAACTCCAGAGGACATGCAGGAACGTATCGCGCTTGCTTGTAATTCTCTTCAGCAGGCAACACTGGAAGCAGTAAATAATTCTTTCATTCAACAAGTGTACCATTGTATCGGCGTCCAGGGTCACCACTTCGAGCACCTTTGAATGTTGTACTCGCGGGCAATGGTATAGGAGAGTGAAGTCAATTTTGTGTTATGGTTTTACTTGGTTTTCATTTGTTTTCTGACAGCTGCAGTAAGTGGACCAGTTTGTGATCCCGAGCTTAAAGTCAATGTTGTGTTATGTAATTAATAACGTTGTGTTTCAGTGAGTGGTACACTGTGATACATTTTTGAATAGGTGTTTAGGAGATGAGATGAATTACCGAATAAAAAATACAGTGTGCCATTTAAGAAAGTCATACCGCTCTTCATCTTTGTAAAAAACAAAGCTACATCGAAGGCAATCATGCTGATTGATACCCCCTGACGGCTAAAGAACATTTGCTTGAAACATTTTGTAATTTTCATCTGGATAAACAGTTACTTGTGTGTGTGTGTGTGTGTGCGTGTGTGTGTGTGTGTGTGTGTGTGTTGGAGGGAATAAGGCTAGGGATGTAGATGCAGGAATGTGGTAGTCTCTATCACCATTCATGGCAAGGTCCTAGAGGAGATCTTTTGCTCTTGCCCTTCTCCAACCTGTTACAAAGTGTTACGTGTGTATCTGTGTTGTTGGTGTTGTTATTGATGAAGGGAAGGGGGTATGTGAAACTGTGCTGACACGTAGTCTACTCCTCTCAAAAAGCACTGAGGGCCACTGAGCTTAAAGCCACCATCTAATGAATGGATCGCCATTGTCAGTATCACATTGCCTCACCTTATGTGTCACTGTGAAGAAGTTTGTAGTTTAATCGAAGACATTGGCGCCAAGTCTGGTGTTCAGATACTTTATATGACCACCTTTCCTCCCACTGCTGACCAAATACTGGCAGTGAAAATTGCATCCATGACTAGGATTCGAGTCAGCTTACCCCTCAGTTGAGCACCGCTGTGAAGGTGTGTCTTAGCGACCTCGGCTACATACACAGGTACATACATACACTCATATAATCTGCTTGAATATAGACTTGGCTTTTCTCCATAGCCTCACCAATATATATGTTTGACACAAATAGCTTCTTAATAAGTACATTTCCTCCATAATATCTCTGTCCATCTCATCTTCCCAACTCTCTCTGTCTATCCCAATGTCCCTCTCCCCCTCTGTCCACCTCCTGCTACCACCTCTCCCTATTCGTTTCTTGTAGCCCAACACTTCCAATACATCTACCCCTCCCTCTCTCTTCATCCATCCGTTATTCTGTTCCTCTCAGCTTTTCGTCAGCTGTGCACATCCACATGTGTAGCACCTGCAAAATGGTTCGATAAAGGAGGCCCACACTATTCTGACACAACACATGTGTTGTACAGATCTGCCTGTATGGCAGGGACTGAAAAACATTTGTTTGTCTGTTTCTCCGCCCCTATTGGGGCCTGAGGGGCTTAAAACCCACAATGTGGAAACTCGTAAACTTTGCTGTATGTGAAATATTTCGATGAAGTAGACTAAGAAGTTTGCGAGGAGATCCTGGTCGTATGTACATACATATAGTCACTAGCCTCTTCCACATTGCTTCACTTGTGCAAGTATTTGGCACATATATGGGATACATCTCCTCCACCCGCTCTTCTAACCATACCTTGCTCTGACCCTCTGTCGATATTCTCGTCCTTCTCTCGCTTCCAATTTCCTCCTCCCTCTCTTCCGTTCCCACTACCCCAATACCCACCTATTCCATCTTCTTGGTTCTTGCATCTCCTTGTCCTCTTCTCTCTTTCTGCCCATGTCACCCTCATCTTCTCTGCCTATGTTCTCTTCCCCCTCTGTTCGTCCATCTCTTCATCTCTTCTCTGTCAATCAACTCTCCCTCCCTCTCTGTCCATCTGCTCCTCCATCTATACCTATGGCAATCTCATCTGCCCCTCTGTCTCTGTCCATCCTCTCTTGCTCCCATCTCGCTTACCGTTTCCCTATGCCCACTCTCGCTACCCATCTTCTACTAAGCCCATCTCCCTGTCCACCTCCTTCTCCCCACCTTTGCCAAATCGTCTCCGTCTGTCACCTCTCCCAATACATGCACATATGCCCACTTCTCCCCATCCATTTTTTCTACCCCATCTACCTATCAATCTCTTCCTCCTCACTCTTTCTTCCCATCCCACCCACCTGTCTCTGTCCATCCTTCATCCTCCCTCTATCCATATACTCACCCTCGTGCTCTTTCTACTGGCTGCCATGCAAAGCAAATCGATAAAGCATCCTCTCACAGAACATGTCTGTCATGCCTGTCGGTGGATGGAAAACTGTTTCCTGTTCCTGACGTGTAGGTTGCCAGCAAGGTAGGTCTATAAAATGGGCAGATACCATTCCCATGTAACACATCTGTCATGCAAGGTAGCCTATACAGCCAGGGCTGAAAAACACATTTACGACCAAATTTCTGCTTGCATTAGAGCTAAGAGTATATAATCCCCACAGTGCTGATTGTCAATGGTTAAACTGAAGGTGTACCAAATTTAGTGAGAACTGATAATTGGAATTAGGAGTTGCCAGATGTACATATATGCACAAAGATCTTTCACCCTTCTCCCGCTTGGTAATAAGATGATTTTTAAGAATAAATTAGAATTATGTAATATAGACACTACATAAAATCTCTGGAACTATAGATATGATTTCTAGTAGCAGCTTCCAGTACGTTAGTAGAATTTCAGTTGTCATATGTTAGACACACTGTGTTAAATACGTAGCTAAACTGAATTCGAGACGATTTACTACAACACGAAATGTGTGTATAATACGTTGAGTGAATTTGTGGATAGACATCTCGTTTGATGTCATGGTTCAAATGGCTCTGACCACTAAGGAACTTAACATCTCAGGTCATCAGTCCCCTAGAACTTAGATCTAGTTAAACCTAACTAACCTAAGCACATCACACACATCCATGGCCGAGGCAGGATTCGAACCTGTGACCGTATCGGTCGCGCGGTTCCAGACTGTAGCGCCTAGAACCGCTCGGCCATCTCGGCCGGCAGCATCAGTAGGGATTACTATACTTGAAGCTCTACCACTTCTTTACTGTTTCCGAGCATCGCAAGAGAGCGCAAGAAATGCCTCTGCAGACAGCGCGACGTCGTTCAATTTATCGACTGTGTGTGGAAGAAAAAGTGACTGACGTGGGGAAGGCGATGGAATATGGCTTATTATAAATGTTAGACGTTGGAAAATCTGACATCGCGGCCATTATTTTAGCAAGGACTTATTTACATCAGTGGGTTCAAACGGTTCAAATGGTTCTGAGCACTATGGGACTTAACATCAGTGGTCATCAGTCCCTAGAACTTAGAACTACTTAAACCTAACTAACCTAGGGACATCACACACATCCATGCCTGAGGCAGGATTCGAACCTGCGACCGTAGCGGCCAAGCGGTTCCAGACTGAAGCGCCTAGAACCGCACGGCCACACCGGCCGGCATCAGTGGGTTGAAATAGCAATTTCCAATAGAAAATGTGCGATTCCGCTAGTATTGTCGCATGTACTGGAAATTGAAGACTGACAGCTAAAGTTGATGTATCAGTGCTACATGATTATAGGAGATTTAAAATACACTCCTGGAAATTGAAATAAGAACACCGTGAATTCATTGTCCCAGGAAGGGGAAACTTTATTGACACATTCCTGGGGTCAGATACATCACATGATCACACTGACAGAACCACAGGCACATAGACACAGGCAACAGAGCATGCACAATGTCGGCACTAGTACAGTGTATATCCACCTTTCGCAGCAATGCAGGCTGCTATTCTCCCATGGAGACGATCGTAGAGATGCTGGATGTAGTCCTGTGGAACGGCTTGCCATGCCATTTCCACCTGGCGCCTCAGTTGGACCAGCGTTCGTGCTGGACGTGTAGACCACGTGAGACGACGCTTCATCCAGTCCCAAACATGCTCAATGGGGGACAGATCCGGAGATCTTGCTGGCCAGGGTAGTTGACTTACAACTTCTAGAGCACGTTGGGTGGCACGGGATACATGCGGACGTGCATTGTCCTGTTGGAACAGCAAGTTCCCTTGCCGGTCTAGGAATGGTAGAACGATGGGTTCGATGACGGTTTGGATGTACCGTGCACTATTCAGTGTCCCCTCGACGATCACCAGTGGTGTACGGCCAGTGTAGGAGATCGCTCCCCACACCATGATGCCGGGTGTTGGCCCTGTGTGCCTCGGACGTATGCAGTCCTGATTGTGGCGCTCACCTGCACGGCGCCAAACACGCATACGACCATCATTGGCACCAAGGCAGAAGCGACTCTCATCGCTGAAGACGACACGTCTCCATTCGTCCCTCCATTCACGCCTGTCGCGACACCACTGGAGGCGGGCTGCACGATGTTGGGGCGTGAGCGGAAGACGGCCTAACGGTGTGCGGGACCGTAGCCCAGCTTCATGGAGACGGTTGCGAATGGTCCTCGCCGATACCCCAGGAGCAACAGTGTCCCTAATTTGCTGGGAAGTGGCGGTGCGGTCCCCTACGGTCTTGGCGTGCATCCGTGCGTCGCTGCGGTCCGGTCCCAGGTCGACGGGCACGTGCACCTTCCGCCGACCACTGGCGACAACATCGATGTACTGTGGAGACCTCACGCCCCACGTGTTGAGCAATTCGGCGGTACGTCCACCCGGCCTCCCGCATGCCCACTATACGCCCTCGCTCAAAGTCCGTCAACTGCACATACGGTTCACGTCCACGCTGTCGCGGCATGCTACCAGTGTTAAAGACTGCGATGGAGCTCCGTATGCCACGGCAAACTGGCTGACACTGACGGCGGCGGTGCACAAATGCTGCGCAGCTAGCGCCATTCGACGGCCAACACCGCGGTTCCTGGTGTGTCCGCTGTGCCGTGCGTGTGATCATTGCTTGTACAGCCCTGTCGCAGTGTCCGGAGCAAGTATGGTGGGTATGACACACCGGTGTCAATGTGTTCTTTTTTCCATTTCCAGGAGTGTATGTGCGAATTAACGTATCTGAAGGACACTGATATGAACGTAAACGATGTATGAAAACTGATTCTTCGCCAAAAAATCTGATTCACAGTTATTACACAAGGACTAAACTTGTGGTCATGTAAGAGAGTTTCCTTTACCGTGGAAACTGATGATCCACTTGTCATTGTTGCTAGATATTTTGTGCGTGGGAACATGGGTTAGTTATTAAAGCTATATATTCGCATTTTATAGTCGTCTTTCGATAATGAAGGAATGGGATTAAATCAAATTATTCGTATGTTGGAAAGAAAGTGAATTGTAACAATGTGCAAGTCATTCGACTCCGTGCGAAATTATTACATGTCAAGGAAAGTGCCTACCATAATGAGGATAGATAGGAACAGAAATATGTGCTTCTTAGCGTAAGATACTGTGTCTGTACTCACTTACTTACAGTGGAGTGCTGGCCGCTGTGGTAGAGCGGCTCTAGGCGCTTCAGTCCGGAACCACGCGGCTGCTACGGTCGCAGGTTCGAATCCTGCCTCGGGCACGCATGTGTGTGATGTCCTTAGGATAGTTAGGTTTAAGTAGTTCTAAGTCTAGGGGACTGATGACCTCAGATGTTAAGTCCCATAATGCTTAGGGCCATTTGAACCATTTTTTCAGTGGAGTAAGATGCGATTGTAAGCAATTTCGAAAGTATTTCTTCACGACTACGCTGTAGATTGTAACATTTTTCTAGCTAATTTTGGCTCCGTTTACTTTACGATCATTCATGTCTGTTAATATTTTACTATCGATTCGGATGCAGAAAGATCATAACATAAATATTTCATAAATTACGCGGAAAAGAATTATAAACACACATTATACTTATGGGACATACGACATTAGGAGAGGGTTGGCTATTTCGCCCCTTGGGGCTCTGCTGTCGCTCCAAGTGTGAAACGGCAACATAATTCAGAGTAGTGAATGTCGCGACTGTAAATGTTATTATAATGAAATGAACACCCTTAGCTGCTTACAGGCGTTGACCTACGTCAACGGGGACACACGAAAATGTGTGCCCCGACCGGGACTCGAACCCGGGATCTCCTGCTTACATGGCAGACGCTCTATCCATCTTTTTTTTTGTATTTTTGTTCGTTGTTGATCGTTGTGTTTGGTCATTATTGCGGACGTCACAATGACATCCGTTCAAGTTCTTTTGTTGATACTTCCACTCAGTTTTTTATTACAGAGGCCAACCGGCTCTCTGACCGAACACGCTGAGCTACCGTGCTGGCAAACTGTAAGCCGGACCGAGACTCCATCTGAGCCACTGAGGACGCAGAGGATAGCGCGACTGCAGGGATTTATCTCTGGCACGCCTCCCGCGAAACCCACGTTCTCAACGTATTGTTCCGCACTACATTCGTAGTGCCCTCGCCCATTATACTCATTACTCGCGGTGCGTTGCCGATTCCCGTAAGAGTTCAGGCACTGTTTGTGCATTCGCACAGAAGACGATGATGGTCAAGTGGCCGGTGAGCCTTAACTATATATATACTAAGATGGTATCTGTTCTTTCGGACATGTACCAGAGATAAATCCCTGCAGTCGCGCTATCCTTTGTGTCCGCGGTGGCTCAGATGGATAGAGCGTCTGCCATGTAAGCAGGAGATCCCGGGTTGGAGTCCTGGTCGGGGCACACATTTTCATCTGTCCACGTTGACGTATGCCAACGCCTGTAAGCAGCTCAGGGTGTTAATTTCATTCTAACGAGCTGGATGGTTACCGATGGTATCTGTTCTTTCGGACATGTATATGTAAATGTTAGACTGCTGTGAAGTGCTGCCTGACAGATTCGTCAGAAAGCGTGCAAGATGGGCCGGAAATGCAGCATTCGGAGCCTCAACTTCCGAGGAAGACCCTCAAGAGGACCTCGGGTGGGGGTGGAAGTGCCAAAGGCGGGGCTGCTTCCGTTCTGATGCACGTGGTCCTGGCGCTGCCGCATATGTTGCTCAGAGGAGGCACGTGGGGGTCAATCAGGCAAGTGGTGAGCCGCTCCCCGTCTACAAACAGATGCCGCCGAGGCCCTAATCGGATGTCAACTGTCGGCGCAGCACAGATGGTGGCGAAGCTTTAAAGACATTAGGCCGCATTCACAGACAACCACAGTGTTCCCTCAAATCGTGGCACACTGCAGTGCCACCGTGATGTACTGCCCACACAAGACACCACAGATGATGCCTAGTGATACAGTTTTCAACAAGGCATCGATGAAATGAAACGATCGTACGGCATAATTGGGCAGGTCGTTAGGCCGTCAGTTGCGTGTCTTTCAATTTGACGTCACTTTGGCGACTTTCACGTGCGATGAAGAGATGAATGATGAGGACAACAAGCGTATCCTGTTCCGAGAGAGGAAAATTTACGACCCGGCCGAGTGTCGTACACAGGGCCCCATGATCTAGCGGCAGTAATGCTAATCATTAGAAAACGAGCTACTGACAAGGCATTAGTAACAGCAGTAAACGAGAATGCTGCCTGCTGCGACAGTCAAATCAAGAGCAGGTGGGTGCACGCTTATTCCTACAGAAAATACAGTAGTAATTTCAGTTACAATAACTAAATCGTACGTGGCACCCATATTTTTAATTTTTTTAAGAAAGAAAATGAAAACATTCTTCAATAGAATGAACCCCAAGAGCAATGACTGCACGTAAACGGGAACAGATTACTTGTGTTTCGAAATATAACCACCAGGAAGCAATCGAATGGTGTTATGAGTGGTGGAGCATCATTAATTACAACTGTCATTAGCTTTTAGTTACGAAACAGAAAACGAACAGCAGCCGTGTGGTAAGGACTACGGGACCAAACTGCTGAGGTCATCGGTCCCTAGGCTTACGCACTACTTAATCTAACTTCAACCAACTTACGTTAAGGACAGCACACACACTTATGCCCGAGGGAGGACTCGAACCTTAGACGGGGGGAGCCGCTAGAACCGCGACAAGACGCCTCAGCCCGCACGGCTACCCCGCGCGGCAGCAATATTGTCGTTATGCACTCATTGCCTGTGTTCAAGATCGCCTTATATCCGTAGACGTCCACTATTTTCTCCGTAACTACCTCTTGTATCATCGTTGTGCCAATGTCGGCGCCATGTAAGTAGTCTTTTCGAAATTGCAGCTGCACGTCGGAAACGATCCTGTTTACATTGAGCGTAGCAATTTTATACTCCTACGTCATTCAATGGTAGTACTAATCACAATCGGTGTCGTCAGACCATACAATCCCCTTATCAGGTGCGATGGTGGTCCCCTGTTTCTATCGGTTCTTCAATTGGAGAGGCTGGGTTCAAATGTACAGTCGTGCTCAAAAGTATCCGAACGACCTAAACTGCATTTCGCCTGATTCGCATGCAACCGGCATAACGCAGCTGTCTAGCAGGTCCTCTAATCGCTCATTGGTACAGTCGTTTGACTATTGAAAATGGTTCCAACATGTCACCACTAGAAAACATTGCTCTGTATCGCAGTAAGTCAAGATATAAAGTAATACCACGATGCTACCAATGTCAGGGAACACATTCTCACAGATAAGACTGTCCTTAAGGCTTGTAAGCTCACATTTATTACAATAAATGACATACCTGAAATGTTACCACTCTCATTATTACGTCAGGTAGGTAATGCACGTAGTAAGTCCTCTCCAAAGTAAAATACAGTAATTATTATTTAACACAAAATGACATTAAAAATTTAAGTTATTCGCGAGCAGTAAGTTGAGAATATGTATGAACTTCAAATGACACGACGAACCGTCTCGTTCTGCATATGGATTCAAACACACGTTAGGCAGACTAAGGAATGATTTCGTGACTGACGCAAACTAACAGTCATTCCTCATTAGGCATACAGAGAGATATACCTCGATTTTAGACAGTATCAGTTAGCAAACATCAACTTTAAATTACATAACACAAACATTTTTAACGGACGCGAATTTCTCCCCAGCATCTGTTGTCCCTGTTAACGAACTACGAGAGATGTTAATTATTGCTTATTCACAAGTAACTTACATGAAAGGCCGTGAGGCAAAGCTTTGTGTTGGACAGGGATTCGAACCCAGAACCTAATGAGATTGATATCGAAGCACAACCAACCATGACATTTCTGATTTTCTCGGCAGTAGGTAGATGTTTTAACTGAAATGACGAGACGAAACATTAATTTTTTCCTTCCCAGGACTCTAACCCAGCACCTATCGCTGTTACATTCTAGAGAAAACGAACGTTAAATATGGGTTTGATGAACCAGCAGCGACATGTGAGCATGTTTGAACTAGAAATAATATGTCGAAGAGTTCAGTGCTCACTGGGTATAGAGCCCCGCTCACATCGTTGTTGACTCACACAAAACGTCAGCTACCGAATTTTTCTCCACCAGCAGCTCGGAATAACATCTTGAACTTACAGTGATCTCGCAAATAGTTCTGTGTTGCACTGGGAGTCAAAAACGTCAGATATCGCTAGTGTTGACAACGAATGAAAAAACATTAAAAATCAAAATTATTATCCACCAGCAGATAGGTGTTCTCATGCTAGAGCTTGATAATACATAATGAAATCCTTAGTGCCGGGCCAGGATTCGAACCCATTCACGTGTAATATGTGGAGATGTTGTTTCAACAACACTAAAGGAAACCTTACGAAAATTGTGCACTGTATTATAAGAAATGAAATAAAACTACCCACGATAACCTTACGACGAAAGTCTGTTTTAATAAAACTGAGTCTCTGTACACAAGCATGCCTCTACCGACACGAATTAGTTAAATACTACTCACTTACATTTGTATTGGGTCTGTGTTTAATTGGTATGCTGTGTCATACTCAAGAGGTATGCAAATGTGGCATTTCATAAATATAGTTATGTATTTCTAGAAACCCAAAATTTGCTTGTCAGAAGCGGAAAGAGGCGTTACCTGTTGTGCAGAATTGTAAGTTTTTCAACATTGCACTATGAGCCGAAAGTATTTTCTTGCAATTTCCTTATTGATGTTTGATCTGACTGCTTGTAGCTCTTTCACAGAAGGGGTAAAAACCTCGAAGTAAGTGAGACTGGAACTGCAAACCACAACAGACACTTTTTCACAGGTCAGCACGTTACCACAGAGCTGGCGAAGAGGTATATGTTTTAGCTTCCTCTTAGGAGGCCAATAGTGGCTAGAACTCATAAACCGCTATTTAAAGGACGAGATTAGTTGCGATTTCCACCTGCAACGACTTTCCTGGGCTGAAAACCGTAAGTTTACAATCTTTTGTTACACCTCAAGCGATAATAACTGAGATTATTCAATGGAAATGACAGGTAAAATCAAGTGAACTTTGAGGCTTAATTCCGTGCACACAAGGAAGTAACTCGTCGATCACAGAGTTGCCAAACATACGTTGCCTTGTTGCCAAGTCTCAGTTACAGTACTAGCAGGAAGAAGACGAACCGATGTGATCCTACAGCGGGCTGGGAAGTGACCATAGCTGGTGTCTCCAAGTCGCAGCTCCTACAGCCTGGAATACGTAATGCGCCTGATTCGCATTTCTGTAACTAGGTTTAGGGACTGGAGCGTAGTTACTAAAAATACTCAGAATTGACTGCACACCAAGCATCATAAATCAGTAACTCTCATAGTTATTTTTATATGTCTTTCGTAAGTGTACTCAAAACTAAGAAACTCATTCACAAGCGTTATCGTGCCTCACCGATAGTCGAGCACAACAAACAAATAAAAATAAACAAAGAATGTGTGTGTGTGTGTGTGTGTGGCAGAGAGAGAGAGAGAGAGAGGTGACTTGTGGTATGTAAAGAAATCTTTCATTTAAAATGACATGTTCCACATCTTTACGAAGTGTTGTATTCATGGTCTATGGAACAAGAATTAATCTAATCTAATCACATAATATTGATGACTAGCCATGAAGAGTCATGAATTACCGAAATTTTTGGCTAATACCAGTAACCAAACCTAAACTTGAAAATAAAAGACGACAATTTATGTAATAAACTGGGGCTCCTATCAAGACTCTTTCGTCCCTGTTAGCTAACCACAAAAGATGTGTGTTATACCTCCATTCTGAAGTAACAAAGAGTGCATGCAATTAAAGATGAAGTGCATGATGTGAAGTTCTGTGACAGAGATATGAATCCAACACGTAATCGGATTGTTAACTAAGAAAAATCAAATATTACGTATCGGTTTTGCTTACGAGCTGCTAGGTGTTTGAATCCAAAATAAGGATACAAACTTTTGTGCTTAAGTGACAATCGAACTGCACACCTACCATGCATCCACGAATATAGCTTAAGTATCAGTTGCTTACTCACCAACAGTAAGATGTGTGCGTGGTTGACCAGAAATAACGACAGCTATTGCGATTGTTGGCAACACATCAACAGACATTAAAAATGCACGTTAATTTTCACTAGCAGATGGGTGTGCACTTGATAGGACTTGAAATGAAATTATGAACATTTTTGTACTGGATCCTTTGGAGGAGACCTAGAGAAGATTGCAGTCTTGGGAAAAGGAACGAAATGATTGTACTATACTGTTCTGAGAGATTCAGATCCTCGAAAGAGGAGATACGAATCCGAATCACAGTCCAGCATCAAAATTTTCAACGTCTCTTGTTCAATCAAGTACAAGTAAAATAAGAGACCTGTTCCTTTAAATGGCTATCGGTTCATCAAATAAAATAAAATTTTCTAATGTAAGTAAGTTTACTGGGGACTGTATTTCTGTTTGCCATGACTTCCGCTATGTCATTTCCCAACGTAAACCGGCTTTGCTCAGTTGGTAATGAAAGAACGTGATGTTTAATATGGATTATGGATTATAACGTCTTTCTCTTGAGGTTACCAGAGGTAAAATAAATCTGTTTCTGTCTTTTAAAAGTAAATTCCTGAACCCAGGCAGTGCACCTGTGATAATTCGTTCCACCAGACCATTGTGGCCACATTTCCCAGCCTCAAGAGTGTGCTGAAACGGATGACGTGCTTAGCTTACAAAATTAGTCACGGTGGAAAAAAAGCCTGTCTATTAAATGGTTAAGTGGGAGCAAGCTGCTCACGCAGAGATTATACTATTCTCATGTCAGCAGGATGTAAAGACTCTTCTAGGCATCGTAGGCTCGAAGTAAAGCCATTTTGAATTTTCACAAATTGAGCAAATTTCTTAGTTCGAGAAAATCCACTGTGAAGTGTTAAGTTACCGGATAATTCGATTATTACCGTCATTATTACTATCATTTTATTCATACCGCTGCTGGAACACACGTGCTTGAAGCAGTTTCCCAAGAACAGGTTCTTTGCCTGTCTACGGAATCCTTTTCATGTTAATATCAAACATCAGCAGTTTCTCGTAGATTACATTAAAACTAAAGTAATTGATGAAGACGTTACTTGATGATAAAAACGTGCTGCCTTTCTTCATTTACGTGCGCCTAGAAATGGCTATCGAGTACTACCAAACCAAAAGGCAAGAGATCTTACTGCCTTCCGATATACGTCGCTGTCAGTTCTTCCATATGATTTTGTCGACATGACCTGCTTCAAGTTGTCTATGACAGACAATGTTTTAGAAAATCAATTGTTTTCCTTTGAAATAAACAGAAAGATTTCCATTCTAAGCTGTCCAAGTACAAAATTTTCGCAGTATTGGTTCAAATCTAATATTCGCTTCTGTAATGTAGAAAAGTATTTCACAGTTGCAAAACTCGTGTTCGACTCATTGACCTTACACTTAGTCGCTGACCATAAGTTCTAGATCAGAGTGACACCAGTTTAAGTAACCTAATATAGCGAAGACGTTGAAAAATTTGGTGCTGGACTGTGATTCGAATTCGTATCTCCTCTTTCGAGGATCTGAATCTCTCAGAACAGTATAGTACAATCATTTCGTTCCTTTTCCCAAGACTGCAATCTTCTCTAGGTCTCCTCCAAAGGATCCAGTACAAAAATGTTCATAATTTCATTTCAAGTCCTATCAAGTGCACACCCACCTGCTAGTGAAAATTAACGTGCATTTTTAATGTCTGTTGATGTGTTGCCAACAATCGCAATAGCTGTCGTTATTTCTGGTCAACCACGCACACATCTTACTATTGGTGAATAAGCAACTGATACTTAAGCTATATTCGTGGATGCACGGTAGGTGTGCAGTTCGATTGTCGCTTAGGCACAAAAGTTTGTATCCTTATTTTGGATTCAAACACCTAGCAGCTCGTAAGCAAAACCGATACGTAATATTTGATTTTTCTTAGTTAACAATCCGATTACGTGTTGGGTTCATATCTCTGTCACAGAATTTCACATCATGCACTTCATGTTTTATTGCATGCACTCTTTGTTACTTCAGAATGGAGGTATATCACACATCTTTTGTGGTTAGCTAACAGGGACGAAAGCGTCTTGATAGGATCCCCGGTTTATTACATAAATTGTCGTCTTTTATTTTCAAGTTTAGATTTGGTTACTGGTATTGGCAAAAAATTTCGGTAATTCATGACTCTTCATGGCTAGTCATCAATATTATGTGATTAGATTAGATTAGATTAATTCTTATTCCACAGACCATGAATACGACACTTCGTAACGATGTGGAACATGTCATTTTAAATGAAAGATTTCTTTACATACCATGAGTCACCTCTCTCTCTCTGACACACACACACACACACACACACACACACACACACACACACACTCACACACACACATTCTTTGTTTATTTTTATTTGTTTGTTGTGCTCGACTATCGGTGAGGCACGATAACGCCTGTGAATGAGTTTCTTAGTTTTGAGTACACTTACGAAAGACATATAAAAATAACTATGAGAGTTACTGATTTATGGTGCTTAGTGTGCAGTCGATTCTGAGTATTTTTAGTAACTACGCTCCAGTCCCTAAACCTAGTTACAGAAATGCGAATCAGGCGCATTACGTATTCCAGGCTGTAGGAGCTGCGACTTGGAGACACCAGCTATGGTCACTTCCCAGCCCGCTGTAGGATCACATCGGTTCGTCTTCTTCCTGCTAGTACTGTAACTGAGACTTGGCAACAAGGCAACGTATGTTTGGCAACTCTGTGATCGACGAGTTACTTCCTTGTGTGCACGGAATTAAGCCTCAAAGTTCACTTGATTTTACCTGTCATTTCCATTGAATAATCTCAGTTATTATCGCTTGAGGTGTAACAAAAGATTGTAAACTTACGGTTTTCAGCCCAGGAAAGTCGTTGCAGGTGGAAATCGCAACTAATCTCGTCCTTTAAATAGCGGTTTATGAGTTCTAGCCACTATTGGCCTCCTAAGAGGAAGCTAAAACATATACCTCTTCGCCAGCTCTGTGGTAACGTGCTGACCTGTGAAAAAGTGTCTGTTGTGGTTTGCAGTTCCAGTCTCACTTACTTCGAGGTTTTTACCCCTTCTGTGAAAGAGCTACAAGCAGTCAGATCAAACATCAATAAGGAAATTGCAAGAAAATACTTTCGGCTCATAGTGCAATGTTGAAAAACTTACAATTCTGCACAACAGGTAACGCCTCTTTCCGCTTCTGACAAGCAAATTTTGGGTTTCTAGAAATACATAACTATATTTATGAAATGCCACATTTGCATACCTCTTGAGTATGACACAGCATACCAATTAAACACAGACCCAATACAAATGTAAGTGAGTAGTATTTAACTAATTCGTGTCGGTAGAGGCATGCTTGTGTACAGAGACTCAGTTTTATTAAAACAGACTTTCGTCGTAAGGTTATCGTGGGTAGTTTTATTTCATTTCTTATAATACAGTGCACAATTTTCGTAAGGTTTCCTTTAGTGTAGTTGAACCAATAGTAAACATGAGAGCGAAATTAATCATCAACGATATATGCGCCTTTAGTGTAGTTGAAACAATAGTAAACATGAGAGCGAAATTAATCATCAACGATATATGCGAATTCTCTGATGTTATCTATAACAGTCTGACGATACACATGCAGTTTATCGATTACATGCATGTAGAGAACTTGTTCTGAGTTAAAGCTGTCAAACAATGTTTGAAGAAGAATAAAATGTAGAAAATACTTTTCTGACTGATTTGGGCACGATGCGCTCTCCCCATACATAATACAAAATCTTCGAGATGCATCTGCTGCCTGGCTGTCTATTAAACCTGAAAAGAACAAAATGTCACAGAAGTTAGTCCTTTCACTACATGCGACTATTTTGGGTTGAGAAGTGAAGGGAATTATATTCAAAATTCCATTAGATTGGTAACTTCAGCAGGCAGCAGAATTGCGTTTTAAAAAAATTTAGTAGTAAATGTATTCGAGCTCGCGACATCTTATGTATGGTACACGACACTTACTACTATGCTACTGTCTGACACATAACAGCAACACCTCCAGAGCTGAACAACAATTCCTTCAGAACTTCTGCATATCACAGCGCTGCCAGATAATGCAAATGGCCGGGTCTAGACTTCTGAGAGAAACAGTTACAGCTTTTCTGTTGCGCTGCATGACGTTTTTTACACGCAGATAGCGCAATACAATAGCTCAAGTGGAAAGGAACACTTCCTATTTAAATTTCTGCATCCTACAGTGTTGGCAGTTCTGTGTAGGTGGCAGTTACGTGATTTTATTTCGGTGATCACAAAATAGAGTCGAATGTATGCACTGGGTAGCCGAGGCAGCTAGTTCATGGTGATTCAGTCAACCAAGTAAATGAACTTACTGAACATACAGCAATTTACTACAGGCAGCCTGTGTGTCAGAATTTTCATCCAGTGTGACGCAACGGCGTTGCGATAGAAAAATGATTCACGGAAAAGAGGGTTTGTTGGTCTGTTATACTGATGGTAATTTCATATACCTATGGTCTAGGTTCGATTCCCATTTCTGTTAATGATTTTGGATAGGGAGAGAATGATTCCATTCTCTTCTGATTACACCAAGTGAAGAAGATATAATGGCAGTGTGGTCTGAAATTCACATTAAAGATGATATTCCTTCTCTGCCAAGTAGACGTTAGGTTGAACCACAATAAAGTCTGGAGTGGCGACATGTAGAAACTCTATCACCAGTAACCTTTCTTATATTAGTTATTTGTTTATAGTGACGAAACAAACGCTATGTAGGGTCACAGGACACTTATTCCATCTTTCATCTGAACTTTTGTATGTCGATAAAATTGGTTCTGAACTGAGAATGCAACTCAGACCGCCCTTAACGCGGAATTTGATCCCTTCGTGACAATACAGCTCGGCTACAATTTGTTGTTTGTTCAAAGCTGCAGATTCCTCAACATCTCCAAATATTACGCGTGAATGGGTTCGAATCCTGGCCCGGCACTAAAGATTTCATTATGTATTATCAAGCTCTAGCATGAGAACACCTATCTGCTGGTGGATAATAATTTTGATTTTTAATGTTGTTTCATTCGTTGCCAACACTAACGATATCTGACGTTTTTGACTCCCAGTCGGACACAGAACTATTTGCAAGATCACTGTAAGTTCAAGATGTTATTCCGAGCTGCTGGTGGAGAAAAATTCGGTAGCTGACGTTTCTTTGTGTGAGTCAACAACGATGTGTGCGGGACTCTATTCCCAGTGAGCACTGAACTCTTCGACATATTATTTCTAGTTCAACCATGCTCACATGTTGCTGCTGGTGCAAGAAACCCATATTTAACGTTCGTTTTCTCTAGAATCTAAAAGCGATAGGTGCTGGGTTGGAGTCCTGGGAAGGAAAAAATTAATTTTTCGTCTCGTCATTTCAGTTAAAACGTCTACCTACTGCCAAGGAACTCCGATATGTCACAATTGGTTGTGTTTCGATATCAATCCGATTAGGTTCTGGATTCGAATCCCTGTCCAACACAAAGCTTTACCTCACGGTATTTCAAGTAAGTTACTTGTGAATAAGCAATATTTAACATCTCTCGTAGATCGTTAACAGGGACAAGAAAAGCTGGGGAGGAATTCGCGTCCGTTAAAAACGTTTGCTTATGTAATTTAAAGTTGATATTTGCTAACTGATACTGTATAAAATCGAGGTATATCACTCTCTGTATGCCTAATGAGGAATGACTGTTAGTTTGCGTCAGTCTCGAAATCTTTGCTTAGTTTGCCTGACCTCAGTTTGAATCCATATGCAGAACGAGACAGTTCGTCGTGTCACATGAAGCTCATACATATTCTGAGCTAGCTGCTCGTGGATAACTTAAATTTTTAATGTCATTTTGTGTTAAATAATAAGTACTGTATCTTAGTTTGAAGAGGAACTCATGAATACGACGAACTTACTACGTGCATTACCTACCTGACGTAATAATGAGAGTGGTAACATTTCCGGTATGTCAATTATTGTAGTAAATGTGAGCTTATAAGCCTTAAGGACCGTCTTATCTGTGATAAGGTGTTCCCTGATATTGGAAGCATCCTGGTATTACTTTATAAAAATGGTTAAAATAGCTCTGAGCACTATGGGACTTAACTGCTGTGGTCATCAGTCCCCTAGAACTTAGAACTACTTAAACCTAACTAACCTAAGGACATCACACACATCCATGCCCGAGGCAGGATTCGAACCCACGACCGTAGCGGTCACGCGGTTCCAAACTGTAGCGCCTAGAACCGCACGGCCACTCCGGCCAGCTATTACTTTATATCTTGAGTTACTGCGATACAGAGCAGTGTTTTCTAGTGGTGACTTGTTGGAACCATTTTCAATAGTCAAACGACTGTACCACGGGGCGATTAGAGGGCCTGCTAGACAGCTGCGTTATGCCGGTTGCATGCGAATCAGGCGAAATGCAATTCAGGTGTTCGGATACTTTTGAGTTTGACTGTACATCCTCACTCCGGTTTAAAATGTCTACTTCTTCAATGTCTACCAAATCATACTTTTCACTTTGACCTGATTTGAGATTTTTTTGGTACGTGAGCATTTTTGTTCCAGTTCTTGTATATCTTCAGGACTCTGTTTACGTGTGTGACGTTTGGGTTTCACCGGCTGCTGTCTGAATTTGTCCTCCTCGGTATTCTTCAATCATCCTAATAGGGTGGTGTTTCCCGTCAAGTTTTCGCTGCTGCTTTTACTGGATGTTGGTTTCACGAGAAAAATTGGTTCGCTTTGAGAGTGCTCCAACAGAGATCGTTCTTGTATAACATCAGTATGAACAGCGGAGGAATGGCTCAGTTTCATATTATCGTTCGGGGTCCGTTGTCCTGAAACCGTTGCAGCTGTCCCGATTGCTTTAGTTTCGTGTGGCCTCGATTCTGTTGTGTCACTGACGGTGTTCTGGGCTTCTTCTTGGCTCACATGGTTGTCCGTATTCACGTTAGGGCTTTGGATCGGGACCTGTCCACGATCAGAAGCTGCGTAAATCTCTGGCAGCGCAGTCATAGCCGGTGGTCCCGGCGTATCGCCAGCGGGCAACTTCGCTGCAGACACAGCTAACGATGCCTCGATAGCCACAGACGCTGATGTACGATAGTACATGCTTGTGCAAATCGATCTTTAGTTGTCTCACTCCGGTATGCAATTGGAATTTGCGTGCATTGGACCACGGTAGGGCAACATTACCCGTACGGCGCTATCACTGCATTTACCTGTTCCTCTGGTACTTCGAATGGCAGTCCGAATATTCTGACATTCCTTATTCCAGTCCCTGCACGAGTCACGGTAACCTCGCGTACGTTTCTGTCACAACGTTTAAACTTCGTAATAATCTTGCAAGACTCAACTACTTTGTCGCATAAGTTAGCATACTCTTCGACAAAAACAACGTCGCTCACAAGCGAAAGATGTGTTCCAAAAATATCGTCTAAGTATGTTTTTCTTCGTATTGTATCCAATCTTCAATTTTATGTAGCTTGGGCTAGGCGTAGTTGCGATCGGATGATAATCTCAACGTATCTTTTCTGCTCAAATGGTCCATCACGGTATCACACTTCACATTTCAGGGAACGCAGAAGTTTCTTAACACTGCAATAAGCATTACGACTTACCACGCCGTCGCACAGCAGACCGTAGCGCGCGGTAATCAGGCACGTCCGCCCAGCATTGCTGACGCGGCCAGACTGGGAACAGGTCCGGCACAGCGCAAAGTTCATGCAACCTGTTATATCACATAAGGTGTCGCATGCCGACCACCAAGTGCATCACTTTTTCTTCACCTGTATTTGCATTTGAAAACCGGTAAAGAAGAGATTCAGTTCACTTGAGCGGTGGTTTCACAGAAGGATAATAAAAACTAAGTGTCTGAAAAGATAAAAAATGAGGAACTTCGCTTCAGAAATGATAACGAAAGGAAAGCATGGGAAATATTAATTAAAACTGGATTACAGAACACGTGTTCAGACAGCAGGAGAAAACATCCATGGTACTAGAGAGGGCCGTACAGGGAAAAGCGGTAGGGGAAGACAGATATAGAAATACGTGCATCACATAAATGGAAACATTTAGTGCAAATGGCGAGGATGCTACAGGAGAAGAAATCGTGAAAAGCTGCAGCCAATAATTCAGAAGGCCGGAAGGAAAAAAAATTTCATTACAGAATTATGTATATGCTGTTGCTGTTGTTGCAGTTGTGCTTTGCAAAATGGTTCAAATGGCTCTGAGCACTATGGGACGTAACTTCTAAGGTCATCAGTCCCCTAGAACTTAGAACTACTTAAACCTAACTAACCTAAGGACATCACACACATCCATGCCCGAGGCAGGATTCGAACCTGCGACCGTAGCAGTCGCGCGGTTCCAGACTGTAGCGCCTAGAACCACTCGGCCACACCGGCCGGCTGTGCTTTGCAGTCCGCAGCTTGGTTCCACGCAGTTCCTCAGGCTAATTCAGTAAGTGCATTATCTCTAGAATACTACGGCAACCTGCTGCCATTTGAACCTTTTCAACATTTCAAACCTTGGTTTACTCAGCTGTTCTTCCCCCTCCCCAATCCCTTCGCCGCACTCTTCCCCCCCCCCCCCCCCCACACACACAGCACTACCCGTTACGAAATGCCGATTCCTTGATGCCTCAGGACATGTCCCATTAATCAATACTAATTTTAATCAGATTGTAAAATAAATATCTTTCCTTCCCAAATAGATTCAGTATCTCCTCATTACATCATCTACACTTCTAATATTCAGCATTCTTCTGAAGCACAACATTTCAAATGCTTCTATTTTTTAATTGAAGATTCTTAACTGTTTGAGCCTACGTTTCATTTCCGTTGAGGGCTATGTTCCAGACAAATATCTTCCGGAAGAACTATTCAACATTTAAATTTATGTTGGATGTGAACTAGTTTCTCATTTTCAAAAATGTTTTTCTTGATAATTCACCTCGCTTTTTCTATCCTCACTATTTCTACCATCTTCAACACTTTGCTGCCTGTCTATGAAAACTCATGTACTACTTTTAGTGTCCTATTTCCCAATCTAATTCCCTCAGCATCATACTGTTTCACTAGACTACATTTCGTTATCCTACTTCTATTTCTCTTGAAATTTATCATATAACCTCTTTTCACGTCACTATCCATACCGTCCAACTGCTGTTACTGACAAAATTACAGGATTGATTCCCAGTCGGTGTGTGGATTTTATTTGCAACTATGCTTTAGATCAAATCATAATTATAGAAATGCAAACGAAACTCATTGGTATATGCTTCAGATATTGCAGTAGTAGCAGGCTTCGTCAGACCTTCCTTCGCGAGGCGAGCTTCCCAACTGCAAACCAGCACAGCGCATGAGCTCAACGAATGTATTCTTCCTTCACTAGTCTAACTGAGAATTGGAAACATTGTGGAATGCGTTTCACAGATATATGACTGTCGATTTACTTCGTGGTATGGTTCAGAAATGCCCTGCTAAATTCACTTGACATTTCGTTGTCACTGACGATAAACAATCTGAATGATTATCACTTAGAGTGTAACATTGCGATGTCTTATTTTTTTTTTTTTATTTCAGGAAGATTCCTCACAGAATCTGCAACTAATATCGTATTTAACATTACTAATTATCTCTGTCAGTCAACAATACTATAGAGGCGGCGTACTCTTAGCAGTAATGACTTGCTATGTAGATGGTAATGTAGCCACTTCCTGCACGAAACTCAGCGCTAACACAAAGGTTCGTTTAATTTCTTCAGATACTTCACTCCTATACGGAGATTCGGTTAAAACAGCGGGTTTTCCAGGCCTGTTAGATGGTTTCCTTTTGGTTTTTTTTTTATCCACCTTCGGAATAGCTAACACCATTTCAAGGCTGGTAACCTGAAAGTTAGACGAAACAGAGGCTTCATCGTCAGTTGTTAATTTTTCAGGTGTTTTACGTCTTGACAACATCTCTGGTATATGGTCTTCCGTTTCTGTAACTTCAGATGTGTGAGCTTGATGAATGTCTGTAGTTGAACAGGGAAGGTAATCACTTGGTTGAAACATATTTCTGTTTACAGGCCAAATGCCCGTTTTCCGAAACCCGTTCACTGCTGTGGACATTGTAGCTGAATGAATGAAGTCTTTGCCGAATGAACTTGCGATCTGATGCAGCGTAACAACTTTTCCACGATGGGTGCGAAGCCACGATCTTATTTCATCTTCGTAAGATTTACTGAGAAGTTTCATAAATGCCACGTCCAATGGTTGAAGACGGTGTGAGCAGTGTGGTGGCAAACACAGCAAGACAACCCCATTTTCGCGGGCCACATCTATCAGTTCTAAATCCTTGGTGTGCATTTTGTGGCTGTCCAATATGAGAAGTATTGGTCTTTCCTTTGACGCTCCAGTAAATGCAATAAACTTCTTAAACCAAGTCAAAAATAGTTCTTTCGTCATCCAACCAGTTCCTTGGACTTCTGCCCAGGCACCAGGGGGCAGGGCAGTCTCAAACGCTTCTTGCATTCGTTTTCGAGGATAAATTAAAATAGGTGGTACGTAGCACCCCGACGCTGAAACACAGATTTCTGCAGTCACAGTCTGGCCTCTTTCTGCTGAAGTAACTGTTCCCACCTGTCCGCGCCCTTTCAAAGCAACCACCTTTGTGTGACCTTTTGGAATGACTGTTAAACCAGTCTCATCGCAATTGAAAATTCTGTGTCCCGTAAACTTGAACGTGTCTAATTGAGTTTCTAACAGATCGAAAAACCGATCTGCAGCAACTCGATTAAACCCCATTGCTCATGCGATTGATGTGGCCTCTGGTTTTCGTATTGTAGAGGTAGGATTTCGTGCAAGAAATCCATTTAACTGATCTCTTCCAGCAGATTTGGCTGCAGTATTAAATGGATGTTTGATGTTGTTTATTTCAGCTAGCTGAAAAGCAAGTTCACAAAGTGTTAGGCCAAAATACTGTCCTTCCATCTGTGTTAAATAGTCATTAAGTTCTGCCTCTTGTTCTGGGGTAAACACACTAGTGATTGGTCCTAACCTTTTCACAACTGTATAGCCAGGATTAGCACGTTTCTTTGCCACATTTCGTTCAATCGTTGTCTGTGGCACGTTGAACTGTCGGGCAGCCCTGAAAGAGTCCATATGACCTTCTATAACAGCATTTACAGCGCCTTCCACTGACTCCAACGACCAATCTTGCCTAGACGTTTGTCGCCGATGCTTGCGAACCATCTGAAATAAAACACGTGGAACGTACTATTGAGTCAGATCATTCCTGGTAATCTATATTATATAGTAAATACCATATTTCCAATAGTCAGTCGTTAAAGCATAGCAAGAATACTGACTTTGCACGTTTTGTATATTTTTATTCACCATATAGCCAAAGGCATACTTTGTAATTAATTAGGAAACGTTGGAATAACGAATACCATTATATTTACAATTGTATTCAACGTATAATGTACGTGTTCAAAACCCGCAGCGAGTAAACACATAAGACGATAAGAACGAAATGGTTGGACAAGTAGTAGGGACAAGACTGGGAAGCTCCCCATCTTGCCCCACCCCGTCTTGCCCTCTACCATGCTGTCAGGTTATGTTACGCCTACATGAACACTATTTAGTGAACATTGACTACTGACACAGCAGTTTACTGTTAATAAGACATACTATTCAGTGCTATATATACAGTCTGGACAAGTGTTCACGGATCACATGCTTTAGGACCTCGAAAGGTGTAAAACATTGCAAATCGGTATGACAATTGTACGTACCTTGCAAGGGTCACAGAAACCGCCACGAAACTAAGGTTCAGCAATGTCAACATACTGGGACCTGTGTGTTGATGATGTTGACGTAGCTATCCACAGATGGCAGCAATCTAACTGTAGCTTATAGCCCTTCACCGTCTTACCCCACCTCCCCGTCTTGCCACGCCTTCCCCTACTTACAGGGGAAGGAATAGTGGCGAAAGAAATGGAGTATCTACCAACAACCCCACATATTACGCTCACCATATAGGAAACATGCATCATTAACGTCTACGCCCCTTCAGGCTCTGGAAATAGATGCAAACGGGCGACACTTTTCAAATAAGAAATGTCCCCACTGTTCGCTATCAGTTACGACCACATTATCATCGTAGGTGACAACAATTGCGTCCTGTCCCCAAAGGAGCAGATGCCGCATTTTTACTACTGCTCGAAACTTGCCACTGCAATACATTTAATTGATACTAGTGGACGGGTCGTGGGAGCGTATACTGGAAGCTGGACGTCTCTCATCTAGCCGAACCAAGGTGCCATTAAATATTTCACACAACATTAGCAGCTTGTGAAAGAAGGTTACCTCATTATACCTCTGCGCTAGAATGGTGATTAAATTGTGCTAAACCGGCGATCAGGAAGGCCCTCATGACATACTCTCGCCAGAGGATGGAATGGTACAACCGCACTGTGAATTCTATATCGAGGTCCTCCTTGACTTATTCTGGCCATTCGCATCGGTCGTTGAAAATCACCAGGAAATCCAACGGGTAACATTGAAAAAAGAAAGAAAAAAAAAGGATGGCGGATTACGGCCCGACTTCGAGATGGTATCCAAAACGAACTAACATCCATATATCAGATGATAAACATCACGCCGGTAAATACCAAGCGACGCCTCGCATGGTATAAGGAGCGTAAACATGGAAAGCCGCAGGAAGTTCATCACTGAACTACGAACGACGGACGGACGGCTGCTGCTCCACCAGCAAGACATCAGAGCCAAACTGAAGACATACACTATGTGACCAAAAGTATCCGGACACCCCCAAAACATACGTTTTTCATATTAGGTGCAGTGTGCTGTCACCTACCGCCAGGTACTCCATATCAGCGACCTCAGTAGTCATAAAACATCGTGAGAGAGCAGAATGGGGCGCTCCGCGGAACTCACGGTCTTCGAATGTAGTCAGGTAACTGGGTGTCACTTGTGTCATACGTCTGTACGCGAGATTTCCACACTCCTAAACATCCCTAGGTCCACTGTTTCCAATGTGATAGTGAAGTGGAAACGTGAAGTGGCACATACAGGCCTACCTCGTCTGTTGGCTGACAGAGACTGCAGACAGTTGAAGAGGGTCGTAATGTGTAATAGGCAGACATCTATCCAGACCATCACACAGGAATTCCAAACTGCATCAGGATCCACTGCAAGTACTATGACAGTTAGAGAGAGGTGAGAAAGCTTGGATTTCAAGGTCGAGAGGCTGCTCATAAGCCACACATCACACCGGTAAATGCCAAACGACGCCTCGCTTGGTGTAAGGAGTATAAACATTGGACGATTGAACAGTGGAACAACGTTTGTGGAGTGACGAATCACGGTAAACAATGTGACGGTCCGAAGGCAGGGTGTGGGTATGGCGAATGCGCTGTGAACGTCATCTGCCAGCGTGTGTAGTGCCAACAGGAAAATTCGGAGTCAGTGGTGTTATCGTGTGGTCGTGTTACTCATAGAGCACCCATGCACCCTTTGTTGTGTGGCACTATCGCAGCACAGGCTACATTGATGTTTTAAGCTCCTTCTTGCTTCCCAGTATTGAAGAGCAATTCGGGGATGGCGGTAGCATCTTTCAACGCGATCGAACGCCTGTGGCGGCGTGGTTACACGACAATAACGTCCCTGTAATGGACTGGTCTGGACAGAGTCCTGACCCGAACCCTATAGAACACCTTTGGGATATTTTGGAACGCCGATTTCGTGCCAGGACTCACGACCGTTATCGATACCTCTCCACAGTGCAGCACTCCGTGAAGAATGGGCTGCTATTTCCCAAGGAACCTTCCAGCACCTGATTGAACCTATGCCTGCGAGAGTGGAAGCTGTCATCAAGGCTAAGAGTGGGCCAACACCATATTGAATTCCAGCATTACCGATGGAGGGCGCCACGAACTTGTAAGTCATTTTCAGCCAGGTGTCCGGATACTTTTGATCACATACTGTATTTTGAGACACCTTACGCCTCTACGCATCTGGACCGGGTGGCGATGGAAGGCCTACTGTCAGTAATAGCTTGCAAGATCGAGCAGGATGAAATTAGTTTGGTGATTGAATTGACGGAGGAGGATGTAGACGAAGAGCTGATGAATGGCTCTGAGAATACGTCACCTAGATCAGATGGAGTACCGGTGGAATTCTACCGCAAATTGAAACTTTAGATGTTGCCGAAACTAACTTGCATATATCAGGAATTGATCGATCCAGACAGAAACATCCCACAAACCATTAGCGAAGGTACGATTACACCGGTTCCTAAAACATCAATGGGGAAATTGGCACAACATTACTGTCCGTTAACCCTCTTCAACAGTGATTACAAGGTATCCGACAGGATTCTAGCTGGAAGGTTAAAACCAATGTTGAACAGAGTCGCAGCCCCGGAACAAAACCAGTGTCGGTAAAGACCACCACATTCACTATAATCCGTGTGGTTATCGTGACACATTCGCTATAGAGGTTGGCTGTCGCATCCCCTGCCCCATAGTTACTCTCGATTTTGACAAACATAATAACAGCGTTAACCGCGAGTATATACTGAAGACCATGCAGCCAATGAACTTCCTTCAACGTTTCGTGACAATCACCGCACATCTTCTGCCAAACTCGCATTCCACAATACTGACAAACGGTTGACCAGTGGTGCCGATGTTCGTCAGTAGCTCAGGTAGACAAGGACGCCCGATTTCAGTGACACTGTTTGTTGTAGCCATCGGGCCATTGTTAACTGCGTTGATGAGACAATTCTAGGGAGTCATGACTCGAGGTCATAAGTTCATATGCAGCATCTACGCGGGAACTCAGGTAGACAAGGACGCCCGATTTCAGTGACACTGTTTGTTGTACCCATCGAGCCATTGTTAACTGCGTTGATGAGACAATTCTAGGGAGTCATGACTCGAGGTCATAAGTTCATCTGCAGCATCTACGCGGGGACTCAGGTAGACAAGGACGCCCGATTTCAGTGACACTGTTTGTTGTATCCATCGAGCCATTGTTAACTGCGTTGATGAGACAACTCTAGGGAGTCATGACTCGAGGTCATAAGTTCATCTGCAGCATCTACGCGGATGACGTGGAGTTTCTACTGAAAACCGTCATGAGATACCAACTGCGATGGTCCTAGTAGAGCAGTATAGCAAGGCGGCCGGAGCTAAGCTGAATGAGATGAAGTTCAGTGTTCTGAATATCGGCATGAACTAGGGGATCACACACAACGACAGATAAAGGGGGTCACCGTCAGGAAGTGCCTTGGAGTGAAATTCACTCGAGATATCCGACAAACCGTTGCAATAAAAAATACAAAGATTTACTTAATAAAGCACGTTATGTCAATATAACCTATGATCCCTGGACGAACTGCAACGGGTCACCTTGGTGAATGTTTATCTCCTATCTAAGTAAACTATATGGCACAAGTGCTGCCACTACCCCCCAAAGATGCGAACAGGTTACTTGCAGCCTTCTACCACTTTGTCAGCCTCGAACACATTGTCAAGATGAAACCTTTTATGTCGACACTTCCAACAGCGATAGGTGGACTAAAATTGATCAACGTATATACAAATACACGGACTCTGTATATAAATTTCTCATACAAAACCTAGACGCATTCGCTAAATAGTATTGCCACCTTTTTATTGAACGAAATAATTCTGGCCAGCCTTGAACCACCAATAGACGTTAACCATATACTAAATGACCTCCAACATTTCAAATAATTTTTACTGAATACACCTATATCAGCATGGGGATGTCTGAGATGTAGCTATCCACAGTCCGAGCAGTGTACAAATATCTGATAGAGGGGCGCAGCCGAGAAAAAAAGAAATGGAAAGGTAAAAAAGTGGTAGGATACTGAAAATAATGTTGTGAGACACGTGCCTGCTACGCGAGCCGTCGTGGGATCAATACTCGATCTGATCACCAGGTTTTCAGTCTTCCTTTTAACCTAGGCTTCATATCACACCGATGTGAAGAGTTCCCAGAAGCAACAAATGGTTCGGATTGCACGTTAAACTGAAGATTCCCTTTCCCCAATTGAATAACTGGGATATGTTAGAGAAACGCAAGTCACTGATGTGGTATCCAATAGAAAGACTGGCACCAGGGCATTGAGCCACACGAAATTATTATTATTATTATTATTATTATTACTATTACTATTACTACTGTCCACAAACATAATTAAGTTCGCACCGTATCCTCACACCGCGAGTCTTATTCACACTTGTCCGGCTTTTTTAGGTAACTATTGCTCTTGTCAATACATACATCAATGCTCTTCGTATGATATGCTGCTGAGAAACAGTCGCTATGCTCTTACCTACGTAATTATATGAGGCGAAATGCGGTTTAAAACATAAAGATACCTGGTATTTGCGTTTACACTCTGCCATTTTTGAGCCCAGACCACAAGTACTTACATCAGCACCGAATTGCAAATGGAAAGCCATACATCCTGCAGATATTTTTGCATTCTAATGCGTTGACACTTCGCGCAGCCAGCTGTTATGTAATTTTATTGCAGAGATTTCAAAATCGAGTCACAAGCACACTGGGTAGAAAGGCAGCTAATGAATATCGATGTGTACCTACAAGGAAATGAATGTTGTGAACAGGTTGTCATTAATCTTCAGAACTGCCTTTCAGTGTGGATTCTCCTTCTTTACGTCACAATTATGAACGACTACTCTGTGTATGTTGCTGGTCTGTCGAAGTGAGTCTATTTTCGTATGCATAAGGTCAGGGATCGATTCACACATCAGCTATCCATTTTTAACAAGCAGAAACAGGCCCTCTTTGCTTCTGGTAACGCAAATTGAACAATGTGGGGTTGTGTCGTTGTTTACGTCGACATTAGACATTAGGTCCCTTCGCTAACTAATTTAGGAGAGTCGGTGCAGGTTGGGTCACGACAGAAGCAAAAGTCACACCACATAGATACACTGTCACCAATTTGCTTTCTTGGGCGAGAGATTGTTTGTTAATAACTCAAGCGCCATGTCAGACCACAGGACACTTATTTATTATTGTATCGAAACATTGAGATGTTGAAAATATTGGAGCTGGTCTGGGACTCACACTCAGATTCCTCCTTTCGCTGGGTTTGACCCCTTTAAGACGATGCAATTCCATCGTTTCATAGTTTCCCAAAGATTCTTAACTCCTCAAAGTCTCCACGAAGAGCTCGTGTCTCAGTCAGGCACAAAAGTTTCCACAGTGTCATTTCAAGTTATAACTAGCGTACACCAAACTACAGGTGACATATGGCTATGATTCCTAACACTTTTCCGCGTATTTTCAGCAATAATGATTCTACCGGTTTCGTCTCGCAGTCAGACACAGAACGTTTCGTCATATCATTTCATATTCAAACATGCCACTCTTAGTTACTGGTGAAAAGAATTCGATAGTCAAAGTCTCTTCGTGCGTAGTCAACAACGATGCAGGGCTTGACTTCCAGTCAGCACAGAACCCTACGTCAGTTTATTACCTGTTCAGGCATGTGCACATGTTGCTAAGCTTGAAATAAACTGTTGTTTCACTTCTATTCGTGACTAGAAATCAACGACGATATGTGCTGGTTTCGAATCCCGGTAAGGAAAATCTTTTTCTTCTCGTCGTCTTGCTAATGGTGAACAATTACGATTTATAACAACTGATTTTGCTTAGTTAACAATAGGATTAAGTGATGGGTCTGAATTCCTGTCCGACACAAACCTTAGTGCCGTGTCATTTGAAGTTTAAACCAGCGCACACATTGTTACTTGTGATCGAAGTCATAATCTTATTCAAGGTGTGGCCGTGGGCACGGCCAAACACAGTTGCTCCTTCTACCACATCTCAATGTAGACACCTTATGTTAATTCACTGTCTGAATACAACCGTATAGCACATACACGTCACTTCACTGCCATGACTTTGGTCAGTGAATGAGGGCCAAATGACCGCCTGCCACCACTTGCTTCCCGCCTAAAATACCTCCGAACGGCTTGTATGTTGTTTTATTGAGGTTACTAATATTTTGTCTGCTTAGCTAGCGTGATAACAATATAGGTTCCAGGCAACTTTCATTTTACGTCGCTCTATAAATATTTCACATATGGTGCTAACCAGTCGATGACACCGACTTGTCTTGAGGTTTCACAAGAAACAACATTATATTCAGGATTTGAAAACCACTAGGGAGACGACAGTGTTTTGACAGCTAAATTAATTGCTTTGGCTGAAACGTGTCGTGACTCAAAAGGACGGCCTTATAAATATGTGACGACAGTTACCTTCCATTGCCTCATTACATTCTAACAACAAGTCACACGTGTATAAGCACCTCCTACCAACACGAATATAAGTTCGTCCTACTAGCACGAACACTAGTACAAAGCTCTCAACTACACAAAGACGACGTGTATTCAATGTAAAGTAATAGTAGATAATTGCTCTGTAGGTTTCCAGAATTCGTGAGATGTATTTAAAATCTTTATGACGTATTGCTGTACTATATATGTACCTTCCCACACAAGCAGCAAACCACAGCTATACTAAATAGCATATCTCAACGCCAGATATTTTTGTACTGTTTGGAACATTGGCGAAACTATTCTGTAATGTTAATATCGTAAGTCAAATACTTAACAACGTTTCAGAAGTCTGTAGATACTATTTCTATTTCTGCCTAATGGTCTTACGGATGAAAACGAAAACTGTATGATGAACTCATGATTCTAATTACAGGAATACACTGCCAGTACCTCTCGTGCAAAATTACGATTAACGATTGATTTCTATGTAAAATGTGCTTGTTTTATGTATTGTCTATTTTATAGTGTTAAGGGAACACTACGGAATAACTACTGCAGAAGTATAAAGCAGATGAAACTGGTTCTGAACGATAACAAAGTCGTAGGTACGTGAGATCAGATATTTTGTGAACAATTTGAAATACCATTCTCAATAAATTCCATATGTCATTCTACATTCTAAAAGTGCATGCACATGAATCTGTAATCCTACAGTTTGAGAAGTGTAGCATGCATCATGAATTTTGTATCAAGAATACAGCATGCCCATTGCGTCGTGTGATGTTGCTTCTCGTATTAATGTGTTACTGCTGGCGCGAATTTGCTTGCAAGCACAAGTAAATAAATAAAGAAGGCAGCTTAAAATTGCTTTAAACTGTAAGAAAAAGGAAAGAACGGAATGAAAATTCTGATAAATACCTTTGATATCTGCCAAGCAGTAATGTATGTGTAAAATACTAAACAGAAAAATATTTGTTTGGAGTGTTTCGCTGCATTTTCTATGGTATTCAGACAGAAGCCTAACATGTTACGTAAGCTGTACTTACCTACCACTGGTGTTTTCGAATAAAACTGCAACATAAAAACTGACTGAAAAGACTACTTGTCATTTTACGTTGACGACATGTGAACCATTTAGGGCTCTTACAAAACTCTCCGTCATTTGGTGGTTGCAATTTCCTTAATATGCTTCATTGGAACAGTTGCTAATAATTAAGAGTATTTATTTTAATGAAATATCTGTCACAGTAAATATTTTGAGTAAAATTTACAGAATACCTAGATCAACGTGCATCTTTTACTTAAGTAGAAAAAACATTATCTTGCAAGACGTCTTAGTCCTTCACTGGGAACATTTATTTTTCTGTGTGGCGAAATGATAGTCGTTAGCCATGCATCCCGTTTCACTTTCCTTGCTTTAGTGAGAGAAAAGCCTAGTAATAGGTCGCTGCACCGTCGCTTGAATGAAAAGCAAAGCATGTAAATCATTATTTTTATTAGTGTTCAGATTAATCAATAGACAACTGAAGCTGCAAATAATAGCAATACTCGGTCTGAAACATAATTTGTACATACGCTAAAATACATTCCATGTAACTAGAAAAGCCGTTAAGAATTTAACATTATGTGGCGCTTGAAACTGCAGCTTTGGTGTTTATAAACGAAATACAGTGCAGATGAAGGCTAGCTGAAAGTGTTGCCTGACCTCTTATGTTCGTGTCCAATAGATCGAGGTTGCTGACTTCTGGACTCGACAAATCTGGTTGCCCAACG
Organism: Schistocerca piceifrons; assembly: GCF_021461385.2. Taxonomy (NCBI): domain Eukaryota; kingdom Metazoa; phylum Arthropoda; class Insecta; order Orthoptera; family Acrididae; genus Schistocerca; species Schistocerca piceifrons. The sequence goes on along the minus strand of NC_060149.1, from coordinate 830,842,523 downwards.
GCGCTAGAAGAACAAGACATACATCTTAACCACGAAGGACTAGCTTCTCGATCTCTTTTCACCAACAGCAATTCATATTAACAAATGATGTCTACTTCCACTTAAAAGGAGCGTCTTTCTGGGTATTAGAGACAGTTTTATGTTGAAAGTGATCGAAGAGAGGTTCTGTGGTAAAGGTAGGTGAAATATCGAAAGTAACACAGACTCTTTAGAGTGGAAATATACAGCAAACAGCTGATCATCATATAGTCCTTTACTGACATCTTCGTGCTCAAATAACAATACAGGTGAAAACTGAAAAAGAAAATCCGTTTTTGGCGTACACAAACAAAAAATTTCGTAAATCCTATTGTTGTTTACGAGATTAAAAGTACTGAAACAATGACACATTCTCTAAATAGTGAGACAGTGGTATAATTAAATAGCGAAATTAGTGTGAGACTCGTACTACACTGCACAGGATGTTTATGTTAAATGGGGAAACGATCCGTGAGAGGATAAGGAGCAAACGGATCTTATGGCCATATGACCGGAAATGCGTTCCAAGGAAAATACACCCACTTGAAGGTGGGGATAAAATATCTTTGATAGCGTCCCTGGTATCAACTACAGGCAAGTGGGCCGCCAGCTTGGGGTATGCTGGACGGCAGTGTTGAACATTCTATACGACAAAGGCCACAATCCTTACTTACCTCGTGTGCAGGCCTTATTACCTACGGAATTATCTCAGTGATGATGGTTGCGTCAATGGTTCGTCGCACAGGACGCCAAGGTGCTTTCCATATTATTCACAGATGAGGCTACCTATACGAAAGGAGCAATCGTCAACCTACAGAACACTCACTTGTAGGGAATGGAGAGCATGATGGTAGCGATTTATCAATATCGGTTTAGTCTTAATGAATAAGCATGGATTATTGGTGACTGCCTCGTGGGACTATCATCCTTCCACAGCGCCTCACTGGCGAGGCACATCTTTTGTGTGTGATCCTGCCTCCTCTGCAAGGATACGTGCTTTTGGTCGTACCATGGCTAATTTGCCTATTACAAGATGGTGCTCCAGCTCGCTACGTGTTTGAGCATGGGGATAAAACACTAGTAGAGCAGAATATTCTCACTTGCTTAGTGTGTTCTTATGTGTGCCTTCGATCTTTTATCTACATCTTCACGTACCTTTACCTTGTTTGGAACACATTTCCGGCGATGTGTGTGTTTGATGATTTTTAGCATGGTTTGGACGAATTTTCACAATGAAGTATTAAACAATGTAACGCGTGAAATGCAATTAGATTGAGTGGAGAGATGGATAAGCATGAGGAAATTACAAGGAATGTGCAGTAGTGAATATATTTTACATGGATGTTTGCCTATAATCAAGAGTGCAACATACTTATTTTAGAGAGTAAAATTACGAGGCATTTATTAATTAATTGCTTTCACACGGAAAAGATTGATTCAAATATAAATCGTGTAATTATTTAAAACTTTGTCTATATAGCCGGCAAGAAATGTTATTGTGAGGTAGATCAACTGAAATTACTCTAAACGGCAGTATTACACCCCATGTACATAGTTTTTTTACTAGACGTATTCAAAGTCAGTATTAATTAATTTGTTGAGTAATTGTTTCATTTTTACAGCAAGAACTTCAAAGAAGAACTGTAGGAAAAAAAGGAAAGCTTCCAAATGTAACAGTATTCAACCTATATTGCACCTTCTTTATCGAGTTTTCATTCTTTCTTAAAGTGCCTCGGTTATACGTAGTCATGCTACGTCTTGTGCGTTATTAGTCATCTTAACAAACCGTCTCTTGCCAGATATTCTTGATGTAAATGAAGTCGAGTAGTGAATGTTTCAAAGACGATATCCTCTGTTTAACTGTATTCTTGTGAGGTTTATTTGTGCAACACACCAGAGACTAGTATATGAACAACGTCAATAATTCTACTACATGGCCAATAGCGGCAGATACAACCGTTATACTTAGGGAAATACAAATAATTATTAATTACCTTAGCATGGGCTTACAATTATATTGGAAATATGGTCGGTTATGTATTAATTGTGTAAAAGAGTACGAATTTCCATCCTCAGTTTCTTTATTTCTTTATTTTACTGGCTATAATTATCACAGAAAACATTAAAATAATATTGAACAGGTCAAACAGCATCTTCGGTTTTCAATATCTCATCATAATCAATGATTCAACACACTGATCCAATAGCTACATAATTAATCAAGATATCCCGACGTATTCTTGACAGCATTTTTCTCTGGGGCATCTTGGAGAAAAATTCCTCAGTATAATTGGTTGTATGACCTACAGGTCAAACGTTACAATCGCTGAAAAGACGCTGTATATTACTACAGGAAGAAAAAATGCCTTCTCCCTGTCTATGTACGTCAAAAAGAGACATTGCTCAAGTATTGTGGCTCACAGTGACAACAATTTTTGTGTTAGTCTCACATCGATATGAACAGCGGTCATGCAGTGCCTACAAAGGGTATGCAGAAGTTGAGTCAGTTTCAGTGTGAGGTATCCGATTCCACTGAATTGTCGCAAAGTCTCAAATAACGGTTTTTGACTGTCTTCGTAACTAAATGCGAGTTATCAGACAACCGCATCAGGGTCATATAAGAATAAACGATGATGGAGGTGCACACACAGGTCACTGGTTCGATGACAAAATTCAGCTCAATTGACGCTAGGGATGCAAATAACAGCAGGCTGAATATCGAAGGAAACTGTGCCCTCTTGTCTTTGTCAAAAGGATTACGATCCACTTACTGATGCGTGTTATACGTGTAACACTACAACAAATATGTGATACTTTTCAGTAATTTCCCTACGTATCATATAGACCTAATCTTCCACAGGCAAAACATTTTTTTTTTTCATGTAACTTTCAAATTTTACCTTTCACTGTAGCAAAATAGGTTCTTCGTACTTGATATGACTTACATATTGCAGCCTTTATAATTTTGTGTGGATTGTTATTACACCGTAGAGGCCAGTAAGAAAATGTTAGGGTATGTTATGGTTATTTTACATATTTAGCAATGAGTAAACTCAGATGGTAGCAACGCCTCTGGGCATGAGAACGCGCGCTCGTCACACAAGTTGCAGACAAATTACTGGCTAGATGTGCGTCTGTCGTGCAAGACGGGAACTTGGTCAATGTAAGTCCAAATTATATTTTATGAGACACAGTGGGTACGAAAAAGGTAGACAGATGAATTTAGCTATAAATGAGTAAAAGAGCATGCCCCCAAATTCACCTTCCATTAACCAGAGTTTTAATTATAATGACGGGTGCTAATAGAGCATTGTCAAGACACCTACACCGTCGTCTAAATAACACTGATAGCTTAAAAGATTTGGCACATCGTATTAGCCAAGAACTTTCGTTATTCATACTCTGTGAGTTTTATTAAGAAAACTGAATGGTAACGGTGGTAGCATAAAATTCTAAATCCTCTTTCATATATTTAACCAAAGTCTTTATCAAATAGACTGCACCTTTCCTACTGTAATGAAACCGAGTGTCATTGACACTCGGTCTAATGGGACTAGTGACGGCTTGTAGAAATAAGTTGATCGATTTGCTGTGTGTTACTCTAAAAATTATGGTAGTGTGATGTGAACCTCGTCATAGTGATAATTCAAAATCACTTTAGAAGAAGGCTGAATAAAATATTTGTAAAAATAATTTGTTGTACACTCTCCCTAATAATAATTTATTACTTTGTAAACGACTGTATTGAAGCATGAGCTTGAGGGAGGCGATTTCAACGAGCAGGGCCAGCCAATGACGTTATTCTGCTCTGCACTCTGCAGCACGGTCTTCTACTACCAGTGGTCGACTGCGTAACAACGCGCGTTTCCACAACCAGATACATGAAGGATGTCAAACTCCTGTCATAATACACCCAGCTAGGGACGATGTAGGTGTTCCCAGATGACGCAATAGCAGAATTCCTTCGGGTCCGTCCATTCCATTGGCGAATTCTTCGCGCCAGTCATTTAACGAATGTGCGGCTAAACTAGTGCAGCGTAGCCGTCAGCTAGGCCTGTTGGTTCTGAGCTTCGAGGCTAGGCCGAGCATGTTCTTGGGGCGCCTACATGTTCCTGCCAGCCACCTCGGCACACGAGCGGTGTACGCTAGTTCAGCGGTCAAGCCTTCCGTGAGGAAGGGTGCTGTCGCCGCCCACTCCTGCTGCCGCAGCGTCCCACTGTCTCAGTACATTCCGCTGCCTGCTAGCTTCGTACAGCTCCTGGGCTGATATCACTTGAGTGCTGTATGAAAGCCCATTAACATTACTGAAAGTTCCTGTTAAGAAACACTTTCGTTTCTGCGCGCTGCCGCATTCGAGAATCAAACTAACCCCTGCACATGTATCTTTCACTTCAGCGGTACAGGATGTGGCGCTTAATTCCGGACAAATGAAACTTTTTTTTAAAAAAGGAAATTTATTAAAACAAAATAGAAATGAAAATCGTTTTACATACATGTTGCGGTATCTTTCAAGAGTAACATTACTCAATGTAACCGCCTTCAGGCGCAATGACCGCCTCCAATCTTGTCCCGAAGCAATCGCACGCATTCTTTAAATCAGCGCTGTCCATATTCGCGAATGCTGCTTCGATAGCGGTGCGTAGAGAAGCGACATTAGGGTACTTATTGGTAACTCTTTCGACTACGCTCCAAACATTGTAGTCGAGGGGTTCAAATCCGGGTTATTCGGTGCCAGAACCCTTTTGACCAGAACATGTCAATGTTATCCGAGAGCCGGTTACGAACAAAATGGCTTGTATGCCGTCCGACGCATTGTTCACTCCGTGACATTCAATATTGACGCCGATTTCCTCAGCGATTTCCCGGGGTCCTCCGAAATCACTGCTTGAGCCTTTTTGACGACTGCCACAGTTCATGACACGTGTTTCCTCGAATGAAGTTTCCTCACCGGGTTAGAAGAACATTTCGCAGAATTCTCCGAAGCATTATACTTGGCCACAACAACGTAAACAGTTGATCTCGGGTTCCCAGATAATAGAGTTATTTCAGTGGGCGAAGGCTCAGGGCGAAGACTTTCGATAATCGCGGCTCTTCGGTTTCACTCCACACTTGTCCTTAATATCTGGACCATTTTGAGGTTCTGACTATTTACTAGATGCCTATGGCTTTCAAGAACGCTAATCGCGACCACTAGCAGAACTACGATATGGCGGGAAATTCAAATTGAAATTTGTCCGGATTTAAGCACCGTACACTGCATACTCATGGGACTAGTCGCGTTAGCCAACTGTAACAATTGTCTTTAATTTTCTGATACGATTATACTCACGACAAGATGGTCATTTGCATACCCGGTTTGAAAATGGGGATGGTACATATCCCCATTAATAACATGACGCCATACTGAACAGAAAAGTTGAGTGGAACATTTAAGAAACGTGGACGCACTGAATGGAGCTGTTTGCTACAGTTCAAGTTTGGATCATATGTGGCAGAAATGAATGATTAAGACTCCAGAGAGCTATGTTTACGTAGAGCCAGCATTTCACCAGTCGTCGCAGAGAGACTGAACGAACCAACCTTCAAATGACCTTTGGTGTCGTATTACAGCTGGGACAATTCCACATGTCGTTTCATCATCAGCACTTACTTTTCTCCAAGGCATACCGGGAACCTCACTGGGCCACGTGCCGAGGGCATGGAGGGTGAGTGGGAGGAACCTGTTCCCCGCATCCATACCCGGCAGCCAGTGGCGTGCAGTTTCTTAATTTCAAATGTATTGCCATGTGCTGTCCAGCATGAAGCGTCACCCCAGGCTTCCTCCTCCGATGGCACAGTTGCTGCATTCCCGCTTTTGTGGGAGCAAGAGAGAAATGTAGTTCACATGTCTGCGTGGACCACTATGTTTGCGAATTCTGCAGCAGACTTAGTCGAAAATGTAGCACACGTCTCTGCACTTACTATTATGTTCGTGCTTTTCGTGCTATAGTTCGCACGTACAACATGACACATGCACGCACATACTACAGAGTACTCATGACCGGTGGAGATGTTGACAGAAGCAGCAAGAGCAGGCTGTAGCTTTTAAATATCAGTGCATAGCGCTCTCTCGCTGCATTTGCGCTTGTCAATGACAACTATTCAACTATTGTCGAACACGACGGCTGTAAGTATTTGAAGAAAGAAAGATTTACTGTCATTCCCACATAAGGCAGCTAAAAATTCAGTTCTCTGTATTTACTCATTTTTTTCCATAGAATCACATGATAGGACTGTTGACGTATATGTGCAGGTGAGTTCTTATTGCAATGTTGAGAATGTGATTGAAGCATCATGCTGTTGTGGTATCCTAGAAATAGTAATGATGATATATTAGACAGTTACGTAATAAATAACTATAACTTAAATAAATGTGTATTATCCCTGGAAAATTATCTTTGCTCACAGCAATCAGGAGGAATATTGTAAATAAATAAATCCTACAATCCATCACACATACTTGCAGGTTTTTAAACCTTAAATGTGCGGCGTCGAGCATGGTGCGGTTCTTCTTGCTGTGAGGCGCTTATCAGCCACGCAGTGTGATATGAAGCACATCGTAACTGCAGCAGTGACTTCAACATGCTGCCTAAAATCCCTTCCTAATGTTTTATCCACATGAGTGCAGGAAAAAGGTAACTGTAATGTAGATTAGCGCAGTGTCTGCATTTAACAGTGTCTTTAGAATTCAGTGCATTGTTCAGACATGTATACCTGTCTGTGGAACACTGCCTTGAATTTTACAGAAAATGTTCCATAAGGAAGCTGGGCTAATGAATATCACGCCAAGTCCGAGGCAACCTGAAGAGAAAACTAAATAAGTCTCACCATGTGGGGTAGTCACATAACTGTGATTAGCAGACACTGGAACATATGAAAGTTTCGGTCTGTCAATGAAATGTGATCTAATTGTTGAAGAGGCTAGGGCGACCACTCGTATAAAGCGGGGAATCCGGGTTCCAATCTCAGTCTGGCACAAATTCTGATTTGGTTCCAGTAAATTCTGTAGCTGTGGTGGTACCATCTTCACAACACACATCATTATGTAAATTTACTGCGAAAGACAATAATAAACTTGATGAATTGGTGTGAATATTACATTTTCTTTTCCCTCACTTGTGAGAGAACCGCAATAAGTAAGGATTTGGAGAAGTAGGTCAACACTCCATGCTGTGAGGTAGTGTAAGCATTAACGATGGAAATGTAGGCGAGAGAAAAGTAAATATGCTCGATTTATAATCTGCATCTACATCTACGTGATTACTATGCCGTTCAAAATGAAATGCCTGGCAGACGGTTCAATGAATCATCTTCAAGCTATCTCTCTACCGTTCCACTCTCGAATGGCGCGCGGGAAAAACGAGCATTTAAATTTTTCTGTGCGAGGCCTGATTTCTCTTATTTGTCGTGATGATCATTTCTCACTATGTAGGCGGGTGCCAACAGAATGTTTTCGCAATCGGTGGAGAAAACAGGTAATTTAAATTTCATAAGAAGATCCCGTCGCCACGAAAAACGCATTTGTTTTAATGATTGCCACTCCAATTCACGTATCATGTCTGTGGCACTATTTTTCACGAGGACAATATCCCAGAACAGGGCGGACAAGAGTGGTGTAAGTGGTCTCTTTAGTAAACCTGTGGCACATTCTAAGTGTTCTGCCAATGAATCGCAGTCTTTGGTTTGTTCTACCCACAACATTACCTATGTGATCGTTCCAACTTTGGTTATTTGTAAGTGTACTCCCTAAGTATTTAGTTGAATTTATAGCCTTAAGATTTGTGTGACATATCGCGTAATCGAAATTTGCGGATTTCTTTTAGTATTCATATGAATAACTTCACACTTTTCTTTATTCAGGGTCAATTGCCACTTTTCGCACGATACAGATATCTTATCTAAATTATTTTGCAATTCGTTTTGGTCATCTGATGACATTACAAGACGGTAAATGACAGCATCATCTGCAAACAAACTAATAGGGCTACTCAGATTGTCTCCTACGACGTTAATGTAGATCAGGAACAATAGATGACCTATAACACTTCCTTGAACGCCGGATATTACTCCTGTTTTACTGGATGACTTTCCGTCTATTACTACGAACTGTGACCTTTTTGAAAGGAAATCACGAATCCAGTCGCAGAAATGAGGCGATATTCAATAGGCACACAGTTTGGGTAGAAGACGCTTGTGAGGAACTGTGTCGAAAGCTTTCTGGAAATCTAAAAATATGGGATCAATTTGACATCCCCTGTCGATAGCAATCATTACTTCATGAGTGTAAAGAACTAGATGTGTTTCACAAGAACGATGTTTTCTGAATTCGTGCTGATATGTGTCAATAAATGGTTTTCTTCGAGGTAATTCATAATGTTCGAACACAATATATGATCCAAAATCCTACTGCAAATCGACGTTAGTAGTATGGGCCTATAAGCAATTTTGCAGTCTTTAGATACGGAACTTTCTGTGAGTGAACGGTTGTATATAATTGCTAAATATGGAGCTATTATATCAGGATATTCTGAAAGGAACCTGACTTGTATACAATCTGGACCGGAGGACTTGCCTTTACTAAGTGATTTAAGCTGCTTTACTACACCGAGGATATCTACTTCTATGTTTCTCATCTTGGCAGTCGTTCTTGATTCGAATTCAGGGCCGGCCGGAGTGGCCGTGCGATTCTAGGCGCTACAGTCTGGAACCGAGCGACCGCTACGGTCGCAGGTTCGAATCCTGCCTCGGGCATGAATGTGTGTGATGTCCTTAGGTTAGTTAGGTTTAATTAGTTCTAAGTTCTAGGCGACTGATGACCTCAGAAGTTTAGTCGCATAGTGCTCAGAGCCATTTTTTTTCGAATTCAGGAATATTTACTTCGTCTTCTTTGGTGAAGCTGTTTCGGAAAACCGTGTTTAATAACTGAGATTTAGTGGCACTGACATCAGTGTCTTCACCGTTGTTATCGCGCAGTGAAGGTATTGATTGCGTCTTGTCACTTTGTCACTGGTGTGCTTTATGAAGGATCAGAATCTCTTTGCGTTTTCTGCCAGATTTCGAGACAGAGATTCGTTATGGAAATTATTAAAAGCATATCGCATTGAAGTACGAGCTATATTTCGAACTTCTGTAAAACTTCGCCAGTCTTGGGGATTTTGCATTCTTTTAAATTTGGCACGTTTTTTTTTTATTTCTTCTGCAACAGCGATCTGACCCGTTTTGTGTACCATGGGGGATCAGTACCATCATTTATTAATTTGTGTGGTATATATCTCTCAATTTTCATCGATGCTATATCTTTGAAATCATTCCACATCGTTTTTACGCTTACGTGATTAGATCGGAAGGAATGGAGACAGTCTCTTAAAAAGGCGTTAAGTGCTGTGTGTTTCCTTGCAGGCGGGACGAAGTCATTCCAGTAACAGCCACCTGATGTGAATATAGGGCTGATCAATGAAACCTATTGTTTGAACACCAGTGGTTGTAAGGATATCGGTCTCTGTATTATGTAGAATCCGGAGTTTATTCCGGTGGTAGTGTTTGGAAACACCTGGTAATCTGACATGTAAGTTATAGCATTCATCGATGAATGGTGTTGACCATGCCATGTGTCAATTCAGATTACCATCTTGTTCCATGGAAATGTTCACTCTCTGCTGGTGATACTGGGTGAACATAAAACCTGTGTAGGTGACTCCCTGGGACAGTGAATACATTTAACAACATAGAATATGTTCATCTACAGGAGCAGACTTTTATGTGTTTAATGAATGCTAGCTATGCAATATCACATGAGCTAGAGTGTTGACAAAAATGGAAGTCATAAGACCACCGATTCTATATGGCATTTTGGAGTAATGTGTTGGAGTTAGCTCGCCGAACAGTTTGCTGATTTGAAGAAACCATAGCTCGACTCTGCGACACTAACTGTGCCTCAGTGGAGGTAGAATGTAAAAGAACAGTTATTGTTGCCGTGAATGGGGGCCGGCCGCAGTGGTCGAGCAGTTCTAGGCGCTTTAGTCTCGAACCGCTCTGCTGCTACGGTCGCAGGTTCGAATCCTGCCTCGGGCATGGATGTGTGTGATGTCCTTAGGCTAGTTAGGTTTAAGTAGTTCTAAGTCTACGGGACTGATGACATCAGATGTTAAGTCCCATAGTGCTTAGAGCCACTTGAACCATTTGAACCATGACTAGGTGGAGGAGTCATCCTCACCAAAATGGTGTTGTAGTAAGTTTCTGGTCCTGCAATGATGATGATGGAAATCACAAGAAGAGGACGAGTCAATCATTGCTTCCCAATAACAAACATGCTTTTACTATCGGTACTTCAAGTTGTGGATAGACTAATCTTGTCCTATCACTGTTAACACGTCGTGAGGGCGTCAGCTTCCAGAATGTATATATTTTTTTCAGAATCACAGTTTCAGACAAAATATCAGCTATTGCCGGTTATTTTACGCGGCATTGACGGGGTAACATGATATGCCACTGCCTGAAAAGTAGAACCGAACAGAGTAATTATATTTGATGACGTCAGAGTCGAATACTGGGACGAATTTCAGAAATATTTCTGCTGTGATCGCCATATGCAAGTCAGCATGTTTTATTTGAGTCAGACGCACTCAAGCATCCTGAAACAGGACGTCCAGAATAATGCAAACCTTATTAATGCTTCCAAACAGAACAATTTGACTTTAAAGCATATTTACCAATCCCATGTTGGAGCAAACATGTCATTCAATGAATTCGTTACGATATTTGGGGATTGCTGGGGACTGCTGGCTTTCTAGTTGTAGATGAAGCTAGGCAATTGAACGAGAGGCGATATAGACGAAACTTCGATGAGATCCTGCACAAAAGACAGTGTACGAATATGAATCTGTATCAGTATTAGATAGACTATGGACAAATTTGCACCTGTGTCCCATACTAATTCGGAGATTCCAAAGCACATGTGTCTATACATTGACAAAATAAGTAGTGGCAATCAACGCTAAATTAATGGAATTTGAAAGTCTTATTGAGACGGAGGCTAGAAATGACGAGATGTTGAGTGTTAGCAAACAGCACTGTGAAATATACACGAATAAGAAAATTGGGGAAGTAAACACGTAATTAACGGATATGCATGGATATATCAAGGTGATACCTAACTCACTTGACTCGCATCATAACCAATTGGGTCAGGGTACATACAGTATAAGTCTTACGCTGCCTCAGAAACGGCTTAGTGTAAGGCAGCATGGACGCCGACAAAGCTTAAAATTATTGAAGCGCGGAATGCTGTTCGACAGAAGTTATGATAGTTAAAAGATGACACACTCTGTGGATTAAGGGAGAAAAGAAGAATAAGGAAATGATGATGATGATGAGAGAGTATATGCTATTAATAACCTCATTAACCGATCCAATGTCGCTGAGTTAGACAGAAATTATGAGGTCGCTGGATGAAGCCATATATATTTGGTAAGCATCCAATACGTCCAACAGAGAATGCAATACGTGTAGAAGATTAGGAACTTGAAAGAATGCCCGGTTTGTTAGAGTTAATATTCTTCAAAACTTCGAGTGCCAAAAAGTATATACCGAAAGAGATAAAACGTATGTTGACATATGACACATGCCTAGTGCACATAGGAAGGACAACGCGAAAGGATGGGTGAAAGCATCAAAGAGTGACACATACGAGAATATAATTAAACAAGTATAGAGCAGCTGCACGTAGTGAAGGCAAAGGGGTTGAAGTTCAGAATAACAGACTGAACAATCTGCCTCTGGAGTACGTACAGGTTGTTTGTTTTAACTTGAGACAACTAACTAAATATCTCGATGCATCGTACAAAAAGAATGTTATATGTAAAAAGTTAATATTAGTAAGGGAAACATCTGGATGCGATACAACTTGGCACCTTATAACCACCCGTCCTGCGTGGATGTGTTCAAGTTTGTACTCTCCAATGGGAACCCCCATTTTTATTGCATTTTCGAACTCTACGCCAAGACATACGTACGGGTTACTCAAACCATCCGTGGTAGGTGGCTCCAAAAGTCCCTTCACACAGCAAGGAAGAATGAAAAGACGTGTTGAAACTCCCAGGGTTCTGCCAATACCTAAGATATGTGTTGGAATAATTCCGATCCTAATCCCTGCTTAAGCTGGGCTGTCAGCCACTGGTTTGCTAGCCCGGGGAGTCACTGCCATTACTCGGCCACTAAAGAATGTATTGGACCCACGGGAGCAACTACAGGAAGCTACAAGACATAATATGGGAATGGAGGCCATAGCATTCGGTAATGGATTATATTTAAAACGATACTGGCAAGATCTTGGCTGTAAATAAAAGATCTCTGTGGTATAACCGCTTACATAAAAATATCTGCTTATACTCACCAGTAAACTCAAAATCTAAGTATTTCGGAGTATGTTTATGTGGGATACATTGCCAAAGACGATGTGAAAATTCAAAGAATGTGGGATCGTCAGTTTAGATGTTGTGTGTGATGGAGAGCGATATGGAACTCACTCTGGTATATATGTTTTAAAAACTGGAATACCATGTCCTAATTTGATTCATATGGTGATCTAAGACCACCAGGAGAGTTGTATCGTTACTTCATTGAGAAGAATCAGTTGTTCTACGATTTTTGCCTCTACCAAGAATTCAGTTCACATCCCTGTGGACATATCTGTCCAACATTTCTTGTGACACTCGGGTAATAACCACGTCACTGCCTCATCTGAGATCTAGATGTGGTGTCGTACACTCCAACTCTAAAAGTGTACTACTTTCTTCCAGTAAACCTAAGCAATGGGAAGTGGAATTTTGCATTGATCGGTCTGGAAACATACAGCATCATAGCTAATGTCATCTAGGTAAATAGTAAACAGCATCTGGAAGGTGGGGAAGTTGTGGTTGTGTCCTCTGGCTCCTATAAGATTGGCGACTTAAATATTATGCAAAACAGTATGTAAAGATATTTGAGTTACGTGTGAACGCTAATACGCTGAAACAAAACAGATAGCAGACTTAAGCGACGAAGGTCCAATAGGATTGCTACTGGGTTCCTCGAGGGTTCAAATGCTGGTGCATAATACTAATAAAATTTGCGATTCGAATCAGCCAGTAGGCATACTACCAGTCAGTATGATTCGTGTTGAGTTAATATGACGACGAACTCATACCTTAACGACAAATTAGTTCATACTCTATTTGCGTTTTTTCCTCCAGTGCGTCCAGGCTATAAGATTGCACAGATTCCCAGTAATACATATATCTCCTAGTGATTATTCAGACATTAGACCATCTTGAGTTGAATCTTAGAGATTTTGCTAATTACACATCTGAAGCATTATCGTGAATATTAAGTGTATAAATACAACATACGCAGCCATTAGAAGTCCATTTTGCCACTTAAGCAGAACACCCTAGAATTACGGGTTTCTCAGATCCATAGGACTGAAATCTTGTAATTACGTCACTTGATGTAATGACTCCAGTTCAATATGACGAGCGTATCGTAAGCCAGAAATATTATTCCCACAAACATTTTGCCTCAGCAACTTTTACTACTAATGATGAGAGTCGAATTATTTTTCAACATCAAAATGGACCGACATTTCTAAGCTAGAGCGTCATATATTAGGAAGGGGTGTTTAGTGTTAAGAAGACTTCAGCAGCAACAGTAACATCAGGCTTGACACATTATGCATTCGCATTTCTGTTTCAAGAAATAAAATAACAGTCATAATGAGGCTGAAATCTTCCAGGAATGTTGTGATCATATCTACTATCATCGGATCAGAATGCCCTGAAAACGTTGAGTGGATCATATACAGATCGATAGATAACGTCTTTTGTGTGTGCATCCCGCTGTGGACATGTATGCAAGGTTTTACACATCCTCTTACGAGACTGACGATGGCTTCGCAACTTTAAGGAATTATCACCCATAGCGATGATACATCGTTCAAAGAAACGTGAGGCGGTGAGGACTGGAACTGTGGACGTAAGTAATGAATTTGAATCATCTCAAACTTCCCTGTGGGCACTGCACCGTATGCACTGATACTACATGACGGTCCCATAAACTACTTACCGGTAATAAGAATTCTACAAAGTGTAGTTTAAATTTAGACTTATTACACAACATGTGAGGCATTTACTATGAAGCCACAAAGTATGAAGATCATGACATGCAAGGGCTTTACGATGAGCCTGGAAAATTTGTGTTCAAAGATGTTGCGTTCGTTGCATTCTCCGACGGCGGACAAGTACTAACTAGGTATTCCGCTATCATTGCTTCACCCAAACTGTTTAGCTCAGTGCGCTGTGCTAAAATTCGAGATACGGTGTTCCGGATGGCACGATTTTACCACGCAACTCGCTGGAACGATGACAGGGTGGCGTATGGGGACATAATGTCATAGCTCCGTATGTATGATCATAGAGACAGCATAGTTTACGTCAAATGCAATGGGAAAATGTGCCAATCTCAAGACATTTATAAATGCGCATATATTCACGATCTAGAAGCAGAAGGATGTCCTGCCCTTGAGCAGCTGAAGAAGAGATATGGACAACATAAGTTTAGGAACGCTTCAGAATATGTACAAATACTGCGAAAATCGTGTACGTTCGCGTTCTAATCTACGATATTCAGCTCAAAATGGTATAATGTCTCAACAGTCAACGGGAGATATGTTGGATGACCACCTGTGCTGTTTTATAACCTGGACGCACTGTAAGGAAAAATGTGAATATAATGTGAACTAATCTGTCGTTAAGGTACGAATTCATACTGACTGGCAGCATGTCAACAGGCTGATTCGAGTCGTAAAGTGTTTCTTCTTTAAGGACCTTGTAATTATTTATTCACTTCTTACTTTCAAAGGCCTCACTTACAGGCTTCAGGTGCATATGTAACATATGTCATCTGTGCTCCTCTTGAAAAATACAGTAATCGAAGTAACAGGCTCTATTGTGAGCCGCAGCGAAGCTGCCGCTGGTAACGAGATGAACCTTACATTCTTCAGGCGTAGTACTGCTGCCGACTCAACTGCAGACAGCGAAAGTTCCGAGTAACCAATTCTCGAGTTTTCGACCTTGGTTGATAGCGTGAAGAACCTGTCTCTCAGTTTACAACTGATGACGTCCTGCCGACTGCATCCACCCTCTCCACGCTGATTGGCTCCTCTTTTCATTCTGATCGGCCATGAACCGATTTGCGCAAGCCGATGATGATGGTAATGGTGGGAGAGCTCGTTTATCAAGTACTGGCAACATACCGTCAACACTTTTTGATGATGAGACAATGGAATTTCTCACGAGTGATCTACGTGAAGGTGAAAGTAAGAATTTTTTTTCTATACGTGTGTAATTTGTTTTTCATGTTCGCATGCAACAATTTTGTGTTCCTTCGTTTTTCCTCTATAGATGAACAGTTCGCTATGGATGTGTCACAACAAGCACCTATGACAGCATTTTCCACCCAAAGCCTGTGTGGCTTAGGTCAGATTTTTGCTGATCAGATTCATATCATCGACAGTGAACTAACTCCATTATCCACTCAGAGCTCATGAAGTTTCGAACAGATTGTGGATGAGCTACCGCAAGTAACGACAATGCTTGTTTCCGAAGCAGAGCTCATGGGGGATGATGCTAGTCGTTTAGAGGCAGATACGTGGGTAATAGTATTACTTCTTCTATCAATTATAATATTTATTATGCCTACATACAGTGCTTTTCTTCTTTTGTTCTAAATGCACTTTATGCGGGTATCGCAAGTGAATCGGAAACAAAGCTAAGCAGAAAAATTATAGAAGTAGCTCTACTAATAGAGGTAATAATAAGGAAGATTAGTGGCAGAAAGTACTTATCGGCAGCCAACCTCGATATAAGTATTGGAAATTAATTATTTGTGATGAATGCACATGTCTATTGCTTGCCTGTGTACGCTATACTAATCAGTTTCACTGTTTATTCCTTCGCAGACGGAGTATTGGAAGCTTCCAGAGGTGGCTGTGCAACAGCGCAGCCGAACCTATTATTGATGCGGCCATCGACACCTCCTTCGCCTCATCCAGGGGTATTTCGCTACCAGTTCCGGTCTAGCGGTAGCAGGGCGGTACCTTTGACATCTGCGTCTAGGACCGTCTGGCCACCATCCCCAGCCTAGACATAATAGGGCAGTACCGTCGTCGTCTGTATCACATCGTCTTGGGCTCTCTGGCTACCGTTCTCAGTCTAGCGGTACCAAGGGGGTACTAGTGCGGCTCTATCGATGTCTGTATCATCTCGCCCCCAGTCTAGGAGTGGCAGCACCACAGGCTGCATTCTTCACCAACACCAGGTAAACTCCACTGCCACATTAGACTACTCTGTGGTTGCTGGTGCATTCAGGGCTAGGACCTGCCAGTACCTAACTTCGTACGAGCATGCCATGCATTGTTGGAAATGGAGCTCTCTTAAATCATCATCACTCAGTGGTATCCCAGCTTCAGCAACAAGGCATGTCTCTTCTATGAGATAACGCACCCCTCTAAAGACGGCGGTAATGATACCGAGGAGAAAAGCATCGTAAAACTTCAGAAAAAAAGATGACCTGATATCGCACGAAATGTCAACTGCAAAGCGGTGTGGAACTTTTGCAGAGAGCTTTGTACTGCAGAGTTTTTCTCATGTGAAAGGAAGACAGTCTGGTTACTCGTTCAGCTGAATATCTTAATGTTTACTCACTCGTTTTATTACAGTTGATGAGTTATCCAGTTCCATCCCTCTTCCTCCAGATATGGCCAATACACAGGCATATACTGATGTCCAGAACAGCTAGAACGTGGATAAATATTGCTTCACATGGTCACTTCTGGCTTGTGATAGACATTACTTGAAAAATATAATGGCTACGAGTACATAAAATACATCCAACATTAACAGGTATTATAACTTCTAAAGCATGTAATTCGCTGCCACATCCCAGACCTGCCCAAAATCCGAGATGTTCACATTTATGGTCTGCATGTAAGTGAGAAAAATTGGAATCCAGGAGATGTGAGGTATAAGGTAGGTGGACTCCTCTACTTTTCGAAAGTAGCTGGTCACATCCTAAACACGTAGATCAATTGCTACCCTCCAAAGGCGAGCAGCATCAATATATCTGGATCAAAAATATGTTCTACAAACTTACCGCCCCATTGTATCAGCTATTTTACTAAGCATGAGTATTTGCAAACACAATGGATTGAT
Organism: Schistocerca piceifrons; assembly: GCF_021461385.2. Classification (NCBI taxonomy): domain Eukaryota; kingdom Metazoa; phylum Arthropoda; class Insecta; order Orthoptera; family Acrididae; genus Schistocerca; species Schistocerca piceifrons. Next base: position 830,825,223 of record NC_060149.1, on the reverse strand, counting down.
TGGTCGAGTCAGAAAGTGGTACATGTGTGGATGCCCGCTGGAGATAAATAGCTCTTAATGTTTAAGAATGCTCATCACCAGAAACATGGTCTCTTTGTTGTATCTGAGAACTTAGTCGTTCCTGTGGGATGTTGTGAATGTTATCCCAAGGCAACTTATAATCACTTTTACAGAAGAACACATACTGTATGCTGTGACCTATGAAGTTGTGTGCTCATATGATTCCTGGGATAAATCTGTGAGATGATTACTCTCTCAGATGGGATTTTGATGACCTTTGCAGGAAAAACATTCCAGTGACCGACTAGCAGGAGAATGATGACTTACAAAAACAGGCAGTTAAATGGTATTTTGTGGGCTCTCTGTGAATAGAAAAGAAGAAACTCCAGGTAGAGACCATTGTGATCAAACAGTGAAGGTCTTCAGAGCAGCATACAATGTATGGTACCTGAAGTACAAACTGAGACAACACACACCATCTTCTTCCAGAATTTGAGTGAATATGATACTCAGTTTTTTGTTTAGCAGTTGGGAGTTTCGGGCTGAAGAATGATAAGGTCAGTGTAATACTTAACAATGCAGAAAAATGCATTTCTTTCTCCAAGCGAATCTCGCCAACAATAGCGCTCTGCTTGTTGAATTCGCTACGATGTATGCATGCACCTCTTCAGAAACCTGCCGAGATGATGCATTGGGAGAACCTGAGTATCACTCGAGCTACATTTCCCAATGATCGAAAGTTTCAGTTTGTAACGATGAAGGAATCTTCCCATACGAATACATAATTTCGATGGAGAGACTCCGTTAAACCACATTGCCTGACGTAACCACATGCACCAACAAACCCAGAGGCGCTGCCGTTATGGATGCGTAGTATAGATATACGGTGAATGTTTGGCAGGCGATGTACTGAATCGTACCTGGACAGAGATGATCCCCTGCCCGCAGATGTTCCTGAGAAATTCTGGAGTGTGTGATTTTGATCAAGATTTTCGTTAGTTAATGAATAATTAAGTTTTCAGCGAAACCATATAGAATGTTAGAAACCATAGCAAAATTAATTTAGTTTATGGTTGGGTTGGTGGTTATGGCACAAGAGATTACGTCGACAGTCCAAACTGAAGTGGGCCGCAATATTCAATGAAAGACTATTCGCTGTGGAGATTGCTAAGGTTCCAGCGCAGCTCACGAAGCCTGTCTATACTGTTATGTGTGTTCTGGGCATATTTAAACTCCATACCCTCGGATTCAACTACAAGTTTGGAAAATCAAACTTCGCTAATGTCAAGTCACTTTATATGGATACGGGCAGTTTCATCTACTGGATGAAAAGCTGCAGTCCAAATGAAGCAATTAAGAACAATCCGGAGACATTCGACACGTCTGAATATGCGGCGATAAACCGTATGGCATAACACTTCAGAAGGAGAAGAGGGTCATCAGCCCAATGAAAGACAAAGCGAATGGCTCACAGTTTGTGGCGTTTGTACAGCTCAGATTAAAGATGTATGTATCTGCGTAGATACAGGTACCACCCACAAATAGACTAAAGTTGTGGACCTTGCGGCTTCACAGGCCCTCAAATTGAAAGACTGTAAGTACTGTTTGCTGGTGATGAATCTCCTAATATGGTGCAGGAAGTAGTCTTTATGTCTCGGGGCCATTGGGAACATGCTGCATTGCAACCTAAAGACTGTCTGTCACTCCATGACGACAAACTCCCCACGTGTGTGGATAAGATTCGGACCCTCCCATTCTCACACTATTCGCTTGAGTGATGTTGTTTGTGTGTGTGTGTGTTGTGTGTGTGTGTGTGTGTGTGTGTGTGTGTGTGTGTGTGTGTGTGTGTGTGTTTGTGTGTGTCTATATGCGAATTAGGGCTACATATTATTATGTGTACCATGTACACTTTTTTCCTTGTGCTAATGTGTGCTTGTACATACGTGCGTACGTGTGTGGTTCCCCACATGCTGGTACTAATCTCTATACAGTGTAAATATTGTAAATAAGGAAACCGCTCTCCTCCTCTCTAACTACACTCCTGGAAATGGAAAAAAGAACACATTGACACCGGTGTGTCAGACCCACCATACTTGCTCCGGACACTGCGAGAGGGCTGTACAAGCAATGATCACACGCACGGCACAGCGGACACACCAGGAACCGCGGTGTTGGCCGTCGAATGGCGCTAGCTGCGCAGCATTTGTGCACCGCCGCCGTCAGTGTCAGCCAGTTTGCCGTGGCATACGGAGCTCCATCGCAGTCTTTAACACTGGTAGCATGCCGCGACAGCGTGGACGTGAACCGTATGTGCAGTTGACGGACTTTGAGCGAGGGCGTATAGTGGGCATGCGGGAGGCTGGGTGGACGTACCGCCGAATTGCTCAACACGTGGGGCGTGAGGTCTCCACAGTACATCGATGTTGTCGCCAGTGGTCGGCGGAAGGTGCACGTGCCCGTCGACCTGGGACCGGACCGCAGCGACGCACGGATGCACGCCAAGACCGTAGGATCCTACGCAGTGCCGTAGGGGACCTCACCGCCACTTCCCAGCAAATTAGGAACACTGTTGCTCCTGGGGTATCGGCGAGGACCATTCGCAACCGTCTCCATGAAGCTGGGCTACGGTCCCGCACACCGTTAGGCCGTCTTCCGCTCACGCCCCAACATCGTGCAGCCCGCCTCCAGTGGTGTCGCGACAGGCGTGAATGGAGGGACGAATGGAGACGTGTCGTCTTCAGCGATGAGAGTCGCTTCTGCCTTGGTGCCAATGATGGTCGTATGCGTGTTTGGCGCCGTGCAGGTGAGCGCCACAATCAGGACTGCATACGACCGAGGCACATAGGGCCAACACCCGGCATCATGGTGTGGGGAGCGGTCTCCTACACTGGCCGTACACCACTGGTGATCGTCGAGGGGACACTGAACAGTGCACGGTACATCCAAACCGTCATCGAACCCATCGTTCTACCATTCCTAGACCGGCAAGGGAACTTGCTGTTCCAACAGGACAATGCACGTCCGCATGTATCCCGTGCCACCCAACGTGCTCTAGAAGGTGTAACTCAACTACCCTGGCCAGCAAGATCTCCGGATCTGTCCCCCATTGAGCATGTTTGGGACTGGATGAAGCGTCGTCTCACGCGGTCTGCACGTCCAGCACGAACGCTGGTCCAACTGAGGCGCCAGGTGGAAATGGCATGGCAAGCCGTTCCACAGGACTATATCCAGCATCTCTACGATCGTCTCCATGAGAGAATAGCAGCCTGCATTGCTGCAAAAGGTGGATATACACTGTACTAGTGCCGACATTGTGCATGCTCTGTTGCCTGTGTCTATGTGCCTGTGGGTCTGTCAGTGTGATCATGTGATGTATCTGACCCCAGGGATGTGTCAATAAAGTTTCCCCTTCCTGGGACAATGAATTCACGGTGTTCTTATTTCAATTTCCAGGAGTGTATAATGTGTCTCTGCTGTTTATGTGATGCTGCCATTTTGTATAGTTTATCTATCACAATTATGTAACCAAAATCATTTTGCATTGACACGATCGCATTTTTAAAAATAATTTATTGTTTCTGATCAAAAACCGTAAGTTAATTTGCTATATCAGATTTATTATTTGATCTTTTCGTCTCTAAATTTATTGCTGGGTAAAAGCTAAGAAAGAAAAATTTATTATATACAATATTTTTCTTTTATTTAACACATATACATTTCACAATCATTTAGTTTTACAGAAATTTCCAAGTAACTGTTTTTTATATGCTTTGAATACAGCCTGAGTGGTATTAAAGCATATAGGTCCCATTACACACATTGGCATTCCTTCAGTACATTCAGCCTCCAGAGGTTTACTGCTTAAAGGGTTTTCAGTTGCACATTTTGGTGGCAGATTATCATAGTCCTTAGTACACTGTTGTAGTTCATTTATATTCACACTGTGCTAACGCAAATACTCAGATCATATTGTACAGCTCTAATAGAAGGATGTCAGTGGCTTATTGTGTTCACAGCAGTCAATAAAGCAATGTTCAGATGACTTAAATTTATCACACTAGAATGTTTAACATTTATGCTCGCACGCTCAGATTTCAACTCATGAACTTGAACCCCATACATATCGGTAAATGATGCTTCACCATTTAGTATCTTGTGGTAGAACGCTGCTGTCTGTGGCTGTTCTCCGGCATAGCTGAACGACACAAGGCCCGAAATCTCGAGAAGATATCGTGTTGAGAGAGATGGTGGGACCATCTGAGTCTTCTCATTTAGCACCTGATCAGGCGCTCGTTGCAACGGCTCTGCTCATGCGACAGCATTGTCTAACAATGCCTGGTCAGGAAAACATCCTCTGTGTTGCTGTTGCGACTGTGATGTGTTCGCGACTGTGATGTGTTCTCGACTGTAACAATAATAGCAAAAAATTACTAAGTATACTGAAGCATGTACAAATTAATAGCAGTAAGTAGGTATGAGAGATCAAGGTGCTTACCAGTAGTTTTCTCCTTCTTCTGCCCTGTTGATCGCTATTGCTGGTGGTACTGCACGATGGACTCCAAATTGTGATGCACACGTAATCAACTTATTAGAGGACAGATGCTTGAAGGATAAGGAGCTGAACTTCCATGCAGTTAGCTGCCGAGTGGTGAAGGCACTTATTTATGGAGGGGTGGGTGGGGAGTGGGTGGACGCTTCATGCTGGACAGCATATGCCAACCGGCATGAAAATTAAGGGAAAAAACAGAAAACTGCATGCTATGGGTTGCTGAGCGTGGGTGTGGAGGGCTGGAGAGGTGGGTGGGCTGCTGCCGCCTCACTATCCGTGCCCTCGGCATCTGGCTAGATCTGGTTGCAAGTATGGCCTTGGAGATAGGGACATGCTGATGCTGATATGACATGCACAGTTCTCTCAGCTGTAAGATAACACCAAAGGTCATATGAAGGTTGGTTAGTTCTCTCTCTGACCCCTTTCTTTCCTGCACTAGTAAGTTCGCAATGCTGAGTAATACGTCAAACTTATTTAATGGGAAATCATCAAACGATGAACAACGATGAAAGCAAATGACGATTTGACTCATCAGCTGCATAGACGCATAGCTAGCATTTGAATGGATGATAGGTTGGTCATAGCGTGACATTTAGGATGTTTGTGTCGAATTAGTAATGACTGAATCGAACGATGTGTCTACAAATAATGCAGGTACCTCCATTTCTATTACTGAAATAATATTTTGTTGGATATATGGTTTAGTAAGTATATTTGTAAATTACTACTTAAGAAAGACCATGAAGGAAGTCCCTCTACGTTGTTTGAGTGATAAAGAGAGGAGAGTCCTGTCATCTTCCGTCTGGAGAAATCTCAACGGGCGTTCTGCAGCATTCGATCACCTACCATTTACTTCTCTTTCTCTATGTTAATGAGCTATCATTTTTTTTAAGTGGTAGGAGGAGTTATCCCTTTTCACCTACAGTGCAAGCGTCATTGGTTAGGCCAACTCATAACCGTCCAGAACGAAACTAATAAATGATATTTATTAAGGTTTTCAAGTCGTTTGGCACGAAAAGCCTTGTTTTAAAGTTCGAGCAGCCACAGTCAATTTAATTTTATACTGTAAAAATACCTCCAATTCCTATTACAATTGTTTATCAACGAAAAATAATGAAAAGGGTAGACGATTTTAATATTCAGTGTGTGCATATTGGAGGAAACTTCAACAGAACAAAAAACATGTGGTACACTAGCTAAAATATTAGATTTCGCTACTTTCAGCATAACAGAAACTATCCATTCTTTAGATATTTCAATCAATATGTTAATATGTTTCTTATAGTTTTATTCGCTTATGTCTGATAGTATATTATTCTAGGGTAAAGCCTCGCTTAGGTAATGTAATGTTGGTGTGGCTGGGGTCTTCCCACGGGTGGACCGGTCGGTGGAGCAAGTCTTTTTAGTTGACGCACTTCGACGACTTGTGTCACGATGAGGATGAAATTCTGATGAAGACAACACAACACCCAGGCCACAAGCGATGAAAATCTCCGACCCGTCTGGGAATGAAACCGGGCCCCTCGCATAGCATTCTGCTGTGCTGACCACTCAGCTATGGAAATCATGCAGGTAAAACGTATTCATTGTACAAAAGAAGGTAATTACAGTTACGGATGGAGTTAACACACGAAAATCTTGCAGCTATATGTTTAAGCAAATCTGAGCATTTACCATAGCTTGAACTTAATTTATTCACTGATGGAACTGATTGTTGGCAATGCATTTCATTTAGAGAAGAATAGAGATGCTCCCAATTTCAAGACCAGAAAGAAAAATTGTGAGCTATTCCCTTTACTGAATGCAATTGTGAAATATGAAGTATAAAACTCTTAAAATATCTTAGTGTGGAAATAAAATGTGTGAAGGACAGAATAAGTGTTTTCGATAGTAGATTAACTTATTTTCCTTTGTAATTCATTCCTAACCACAACGGAATTGATGACTAGAAACAAACAGTCAGATAAAAACCCGTAAATGGCCACCATGTTGCAACGTAATAATTTTTGTTTGCCTCCGACATATTATGTTTAACTGACACTTTCAACAGTGTAAAGTTAATCGTGAATTTGGTCTGTGGAACATGGAACTACATAAATAACGAACAGTAGATGACAGTTCCCGATTCCACAGGCCTCAGATTGAGAATGACATCAAAAATATAATGGCTGTGGCTTGAATCGAATTTATTATCATTTAAAAAAAGAAAATACATGTGAACTGACATTGTCCACGACTGATCCCCAGCTACAAATTACTCATCTCGATAACAATCCGCAATATCCGTAGTAATTCATCAGAAATCACGTTAAATTGGTCAAATAAAGCAGTGAATTTGTATTGGTCATTGGCGCTGACCATATTTCGTGTTACGGGGAAGTAATTATGGTGGGTCAGAACGTTGTAGAAACAGTTCACAGCCAGTCGTAAACTGACATTTCATGTCCTCAGCCATAGACGAGGGTACAAATCCTAATTTTTTGTGAAAAAACTCTTGATGCTTCTCAAATGAAACAAACGTTACTAACATTCTCCATGTTTATTCTTCATATTTCAATTATTGATTTGTCAACATTACCACTTTGGTGACGAATACATTTCTCCCAGCAAGCAAACACATCGTGGATACCATAACTGCAGTGAGATGTTGTTGACGCAGCCATAACTTCAGCTCTGCCTGCACCACTTTATGGCTAATAAAGTGAAGTCTTCGGACGCCTCGCTTATGCACCCGTGCTGGTTGATGTTTATCGGGGTCGTAGGCTGAAACTTGCATGCGAATACCGCAACTGGACGCCTCTTGAGTAGCGAAAGGTGTTCTTCACTAGTGAATCACGTTTTATATACCATCGGCGTGAAACTTTTTAAAGAGAACACCCTGCAGTAATCGCCGGAAGGCTCCAGGACCGAGGAGGGAGCGTTACGGTCTGGAGAACGTCTTCCTGGTGTTCCCTGGGTGACCTCGTCATTCTGGAATGTACAATGGATCTACAAAATTATGCGTCTATCCTTTGGAATCATGTCCATCCCTACATGCAGTTTGTTTCTCCTCGGCACAATGGCATCTACCAGCAGGACAATGCCACATTTCACACATTTTGCAGCGTACGTGCGTGGTTCGAAAAGCACTAGGATGAGGTTACCGTACTACCCTGGCCACCAACTCTACGAATTCAAACACAGTGGAGAATCTATAGGATCACCTCGATCGGACTGTTCGTGTCATGGAGCCCCAACCAACCTAGAGACCTAGCGCAGCTGGCCACGGCCCTGGAGCCTGCATGGCTGCGCATCCATGTCGCTTACTTCCAGAACCTCATGGACTCGCTTCGCGGCTGTCCGCGCTACAAAAGATGCTTAATCACATTAAAGAGACTGAACAGGATATATTAAATGCCAATCCCAGTTAGTTGACACTAGACGTAGGAGACTTCACAGTGCCCCTTGAAATACCACGTGGGTCATTTCTGACCCATTCTAGAAATCAAAGTTTTATTGGTATTTGGGTGGTGCTTTGGGTGTCACCATGTTAACAAAAAATTCCAGAATACTCTAAAGTGTAACCAAATGATAATTTGGTCTCTAAAACGAATAGTACTCAGTCAAAATAAGTTTTCAGAAATAAACCTTTTCTTATTTGAAACTTAACAGAAAAAATATTCATTAAAACAAGTAATGAAAACAATTTTTTACGATTTTTGTTTGTAAAAAGATTGAAACCGTGTCAAAACATACTGTTCATATCAGTACTATTTTTACTTTTGCAGTTGGATACCGAGTATTTGTAAAAGATTCTAAAATGCAACATGTGACTAAAATGCTTTGCGTGTTTTCTTGCTTATTGAAATCAAAGAACGAAAACATAAGGACAAACAATTTCTCTCCACAATTATAAATATTGGGAAAATTTAGGAACAAATGAGGGGACAGAACTGACTGACCTGGGATGAGCCCACAGTTCATATATTCGACAAGAGTTTTGGTTTGGCATCCTTTGCACACACGCTTGTTGCACCTGAAACATACGCGTGATGTTTTATTACATTTTTGTTGTTTGTAGGAAACCTAACTTTGACAATGCTTTCTATTTCCAGATTAGCCAGCCCCAGTATCTAGCGCCTGCAAGGGGAGATTGGCACCTCTCTGCAGTTTATGGGATCTAGCAAGCTCATATGCTAGTCTGAGGATAAAGTTTCGCCATGATATCTCCTTAGAGGTAAATAAATTAAAAATTGTGTGAGCAGTGATCATGGCAAGGTCTAGAATGTTGTAAAAAACATGCACAGGCCAACGGCGGGTGCCGGTTCGGGCACTGTAGATTGTTGAATCAAATCATTTGCTTATCTATACCGACTTCAGCCTTGGTTTCATTAGGACACGTCCCAGTTTATGGAAGTTTGCTCTCAGTATTCTCATTGTCCCGACATCCAGGATGCATCTTACTCAGAATAAGAATTTTTTTCCGCTTTGGTATGCTGTGAGAAGCTGGTCGCCCCACTTGTACAAGTGGTTTTCATACAACGCATCACCTGCACTTCGTGCCCGAGGGATCTCTGTGAGTGATTTCCGAAGAGCGCCAGATAAATTTGTTCCTTTTTACTTCAGCTCGTCTGCCAGTTTCACGGAGGTGAAGAAGATGTTAGTTGTTAAGTTACGACCACAGGAATGGCTGTGCCAACTTCATAACGACATCGTGACCAAGACCATTGTTCGAAACACAAGTTTCATGTTTGCCACGGTAAGGAAATCCGTTAAGGGTGTGGAGCATTTTAGCTAGTATTTTATGTCATATTTATCAGGTCTATTCGGCATGTACTGTATAAATGGCCACCTGCAGCCGCAAGGATATAACTGATCGTCGATAGTCATGTTTTAGCCTCGCTTATAGCAGGCAATGCAATTGTCAGTAAATAGATTCCATATTTCTGAAGTAAGGCAAAATTTATCAGTTTCCTTGCATTGCCTCCTTGTTGACATAGAATCAAACCTAAGATGACTATGTTTCTGCAAATTTGTTCCCTGACATGGTGCTTTGAAAGCAAGGAGGTTCCCACGTATAGCTCCGTAAGTCTTTGTATGAAATACTCCTAGCACCATTTGCTCTACAAGGGTTGAAAATCCGATGAAAACATCCACTTCTTCCAGGCTTATGGACTATTCTTTATTACCAAGTGTACAGTGAGTCTTTTCTTTAGTCTCCTTTTTTATCAGTTCCAGGATCGGGCTGCAGAGAGTGGCGAGTCATCTACAACATGACGTTTGGCGTGTCCCGTCGGCCCGGATGTCTCCCGCAACACGTTCTGAGCGTTGCGCCTACCTGTTGAGTCGCCTGGTTAAATCCGTGCCCACTTGGTGCTCCGCTGCCTCGCCAGGGAGTGGATGCTGCATGGAGCCTCCTCTTCCTCTTCCAGGATGATATGCTGCACTACGACGGTCACCCAATGCACCACGAACTCGTCCACTTCTAGCCGCTCCACCAACTGCGCCGACCGTCACGCCGCCACCGTCTTGCGAATCGTCCTCAACTTCTGGACCGTCGCAATTATCAGCTGCAAATTGAGTCGTATGTAAATGTCAAAATTCTTCGTAAGCGCCGAGAGATAGTGAACTGACTCACGCACTTACGTCAGATAATCAGTATAACTGCGTTTGAGTTTTGAATAAAAATTCATTTATCAGTAACTTACCGACTTCATTTGGTATCTGACCGATAACTGCTCCTCCCTGCTGTCCTCTTCCTCGTCGAATACTTCATACTACGTTGTGAATACGGTTGGCTCGTCGTCGGGAGGGACGTCCACGCCCTCGGGTGGAATACGTGGATCCGACACTTACGGAAAAGAAGAAAGAAGACTATGCAATGTACTGCGAGCTCGTCGGTTCAGAAACTTCTGTAGAATGCTTCGTGCTTACGTTGTGCAAGATGTAGGTCATCATCAGATGGATCAGATTCTTCTTGCTGTTCGTTTGATGCATTTGAAGCATTTGAGCCAGCAGTTTCCACCAGAACGTATTCGTCGCCCTCCACGCTCGTCTCACTACCAGATACGTCACTATACTGCGTCAGTGAAACGCTCTCCATGAGGTACAGAATCTCGACCTCTGTAGGGCCGCAATATCTTGCCATCGTAGTTTCTATGGCGCGAAGTCCAGAAAATAAACTGCAAGCCCGAGACCTTGACGCAGCATCTCGCTTGACAAACTCTGATGACGCCTTATATCAGCGCCGCATACGGACTGGCTACATGTAGACTGATGAAGTGACACGGGTAAGCGAAAGAGTAGGACATACAGAAGGAAAGCCGCTTCCTACACCACGTCGACACCGTCCGGACCGCCTCAGCCCACTCAGATTGATAGCAGAGAAAAATATACTGACAGGGAATCTCCGTAAGGGCGACCAGTCGACATCTGCTGTCGTCTAACGCAACTATGAGCAGAGTCGCGGACAGTGGTGTAGAGAGGTTTTCCCCTTCGTATACGTTACTCTGTGACTTATTCACATCTCTTCATCGGTCTGCATGTCGCCAGTCAGTGTGAAGAACAGAAAGCCCCGCTGACATAAAGCATCGTCAGACCTCAGAAGTCTTCATGTTTCAGGATATTTTTGCCCTAAACTGGCGTAATACGCTCCATCATCTCGTGAATAACGTTGGGGCACTTCCAGAAACCATTCAGAGACTGAAAACCAGTGTCATTGATATCAAAGTGCGTTAAACTGCGTATAGGTCAAAAGTGACACTCACGATATTTCAGATACAATAGGTGAAATGTTCATATTTTTAGGTGGGCTAGGGGATGGAATTTTTTTGAGTTATACAACCCCATAAATGATTAAAAGTCATGAAGCGTTTGGTTCAAAAATGTGTGTGAAATGATATGGGACTAAACTGCTAAGGTCATCAGTCCCTAAGCTTACACACTACTTAACGTAAATTATCCTAAGGACAAACACACACACCCATGCTCGAGTGAGGACTCGAACCTCAGCCGAAGCGTTTGGTTCCACGATGTTTATGGAGAGGGGATAGGGCCTTCGATGAATCCTCGTGCGTCGGAAACGACCCACGTGCATAGTACTAACAGGGAAGTAAGGGTCCTGATACGATTCCCGGTTCACTAATCAAATTTTCGCAATTTATTTTCAAGTTCAGGTATCCTAACTGATGCTGATGAAATCTTCGATATTTCACGTCCCTACATGTCTAATCAACGACGACGATCGTTGCTTTTATAGAATGTCATTCACGCACGAGAGATTTACTTATTTAGCAATAGTGATAGGTGCTGGATCCGAACTCAGATCCAGACCAAAGAATTCATGTCATTTAAAGTTCAGACATGTGTACAAATAGCTGATCATGAATCATCAGTACAGTGAAATTAATGGTGATATCCTGTTGATGTTGAGGTTACCGTATGGTGCTTCCTGCTATTAACCGGTTCCTTTTGGCATGGTTACTTCAACAACCAGTTCACGCAAAACCACTAGCCACAAGAACGACGTTTATCAGGTGTGGTGAAAGCTTTTAGAAAGCAAAACTGCTTCGAATTGACATAAGACTTTAGGAGTCCAGATACTGGCTTAATATCTGTTGTTCATAAAAATATTTAATTTTGCCTAATGTTACATTATGGTTTATGTCGAGGGGTTAATTGTCTCTGAGTGTAATAAGTATGGTAATGTTTTTAAATGTCACCAATTGTCATAAAGCTGGGTTTACAAACATTAAGGACTGTCCTAAGATAGGTGTTTCATAGTATTTGTAATAGCGTGGAGTTGATTTACGTCAGGACTTATTACCATAAAGAACATTGTTCTCTAATGGTCTCTTGTGGTATCTATTTTGTATACTGAAAGAACTGTACCGCAAAGAGATTATAGGATCTGCAAGACAGCTACGTTACCTGATCTGCATACAAATTACACGAAACGCAATTTAGTTCGATCGAATACTTTAGAGCTTCATAGTGCATGTATAAACTCTGCCTATTGGGAGGGATACCAGATTCAGAAATGAGTAACGGATTAGAGGATCTCATTTTGGTAGGCATGCTGATTTCATAGAATTTCTTCTAGGAACAAAATTCAATGCTGAACAAAATTTAAACTTGTAAATATATAATCGGCTGCGTCAGTTACTTAAGAAACTCTTCATCGGTTTTTCTCGCTGTTCCAATCTCTCGCACATATTTTGACAAACTTCTTGTCAAGCGATTGTTTCTCAACTGAAACTTCTGCCTTATGATTGAGTTTTTAAACTGTAATACACACAAATATCTGAAGAAGGAGTGAAATTATGAATAGTGAAAATCATATACCATCTATACGTTTTTGGCATGAATCCATGTCATCAGTAGGTTCAGTCACAATCAACAACTTCAACGTAAAACATTGATTTGCGATGTGTTACTACTCTGAAGTTCCTGCAAACAATCCGATGCACAGAATGTATAAATTTCATGAAAGACACAATTTCGTTGTATATTTACTTTCTGTGTGACCTACACGATCATGTCTGGCAGATACCATCGTGCAACAGAGGAAAATTTATCTAATCACACTCGCGTCAGTTAAATTGGATTTCGGTTTTTGCCATCGCTCACACATTTACCTTTGCCAACATTTCATCTCTAGGCATAACATCTTTAAAAACGATCCAGCTGCTTCTCGATGGTTCTGCACCAATTCTTTACACTATCCCTCATTATTGGGCTCTGTCACCCTCTAAGTGTCTACAGTAGTTGTACTTCCTTTTACATCTTTTCATTTTTACCAAAGTTTGCATCTTATTGGAAAAAGTGATAAATTTTCTGGACCTATGCACAATCAGCTGTGTTGTCACAGCCACGTTAATGCGAAATTCTTATTCTAATCTCTCATCTTAGTGCTCTGTTAAGTCTCACAGAACCTCCCCATAAGATTATATAACTTTTTCTTTCAGATAGTTCTATTCATAAACATGCCTTTCTATTTTCCTGGATTTATTTCCGTATCACTAATTATAATACGTAGTACACATGGCACTTATTGAGTCCACGATGTTAACAATAGGAGCTACCATCTATGTTTTCGGCTATGACGAGCACTTCTTCAAGTGAGACTCAGAGATAGTGGAACTGAGAGCTTCAAACCACCCTCCAGCTGCAACTTAAAACTGTGTAAGCATTATATTCTTTGTACTAACTACGATGTACTCTACTTCCATTAATCCGTAAACTGCAAACTAAACCTGGGCTCTGGACTGTCCTCAGTAAGATGTTATTACATTTGCCACTTATGCATGACAAAAGTTCTCCTAATTGGCGTTTAGCTGAGATCGGCTGTAATCGAGATGCAGCGTGTACTATACCCTGGACTCTTACTACGCAATGCCCGAAAGCGGTTGATGTTCCCTCACTCATAGCCATTTTCGATTATTCAGCTTTCGTTTTGCTCGTAAGAGACCCCACATCATGGAATAGAAAGCTTCACCATTCCACTAATGTGACTTATGTGTGATTTGCCTGGATGACGATGTTTTGATTCCTCTGCGATAACACAGTTTCTCCTTTCTCTTGATGTGAAAACGATCTTGTAGAGTTCGATTTGTCCTAACATCGTCTACTTTACTTTACCTGTAAGGGATCAGTCCAGAATGCTATACTTAAATGAACAGTACCAATGATGTTCTCGTGTAAATCTCTATGTGTAGCGGACGGTTTCGCCAGCTGATGCTGTGGTGGCGGTGTTGGGGAAGTCGCGTTTAGGATGTGGACGAACCATCACCTCGGGTGTGGATTCGTGGCGTTGTGGTGAGTGGATGCCTGCTAGACGCCCAATGAGGAATCAGTGAAACAGTATTGACAAAGCATTTATTTATTAGCACATCAGTATTAATGATATCGATCTAGACAGGCAGCTCGCATGGGGCGTCGGTAGTGCACACCTGCTGAGGTAAGGGCTGATCAGCACATGACTCGTAAGTCAGTAGCTATTAGTGGCGAAGGAAGCAGTACCAAGGCGTCGGCAATGCTGCAAAGCTGCTGGTTACCCAGAGCCGACACGCTGTGTCACTGTCACGACTCAGTGGCTGCTAGCAGCCTCTGGTGTGGTTGAGCATAACCGTGATGTAGACTGTGTGTAGAAGTAGCTGTTCACGAAGCTAAAAGACAAATTGCGCAGACCAGCAGCTGCATTTAGACTGAGAACTCGTACATCAGTGGGTGTGAAGACTGCAGACCGTCATACCACTTTTTAGCAGGATGCTGGCGGACTGGTGGATCCCTTCCTGAAAATGACACGTTTACATAGTCTGGGTACATGCTTGTTTTGCTGCAGCAATGCTTTCTTCCACTCAAGCCATGTCCGAACCTCGGCCTAAGTATTATGTAATCTGGCCGTCTGCGCGGTGGGTACTCCTCTTTTCTGCTGTGTCAATGCGTTTTAGACACAGACGACTCGGCTTGGCTACAGAGTGAACTAACTTCCTTGGTTAACTCAACAGAGTAGCAGTTACTGCCAAATCAACATGCTGTACCACGCAAATCGCTCGCCTAGCTTGACCTGCTTCTCAGAGTCTTGCAAATCCCTGGATGATGCCTTAATATTACTCAGCCAAACTGACAACATTATTTCGCGGCGATGCAGATACGTTGCATGTCTCCCATTGAATCAGAAAATTACGAGTTACATCCAAGATGGCAGCTTCTGACATGGTCGCCCTGTTGGTAACATAGCCTCACAGGATTCCTCACTCTCCTGCGTCATATTACTTCGCTTTAAGTTTCTGCTTACCCACCGTCTATCATTTTAGAATGGCAGTTCAGCAGCTATGGACCACACTGAAGGATGGTGGGATGATATTAGTATACTGTTTGTAGCAATAACATACCAATAAACTCCGATGGGTTGTAGAGGGTGCCTTGACGAGCAAGCAGAGGGCAGCATCCAGAGGACAGCATCCAATAATGCTACAAATTATCCAAGCTACAGCGACAACTGCTTGCCATTAGGACACCTAATCAGCAGCACAACTTTGATTTCATTGCCACGGGCCAAAAGCGGCACATCTTGTGGTATTAGTTAGGGTGTGGCGTTTTGATGAGTGATGGTTTGAATTTAGCGTTTGGGGGCGAAGACCGAGCGCAGTTCGGGTCACAACTCTGTGTTAAAAAGTCCGCGCCCGAGTACAGCTCGTGCCGTGATTTTCTCGACGCCCGAGCCACTTGACGCTCGAAAAGTGGACTAATTTTGTATGACAAAAACGTACGGACGTCTCGTTACCTAACCCTTGACTACTTGCGCCTTCTCTTGTTAATTTATCGAGTTATTTCGAAAGACACATAAGCGAAAGTAACAGCTACTGTCGCGAATGGGTGAGGCTCTATGATTGCATTGACGTAATATCGTGTGTGTACTCGTTAAGTTTTTCAGTTTTCTGTAATTCTGCCACACATACGTCACGTTTGTTGAATAAATAAGAAATTATGGAAATTTGCTAAGAAGCTCAATAACTAACAACACACTATTTTCTTGGGAGAATAATTATACTTTCTGTCATCATTACTTTAAAATTTGTAATCTATCAAAAAACAAAAACAAATATAAAAAAGAATCTTGACACCTGCCTCTTTTTAAGTATATAGTACTCTTGAAAATACATCACGTACATTTGTACCATAAACGAATGAATGGCAATAGTAAGTGGATGCTTGAGGGAAAACCATGACCGTTCTTTTTGTGAATGCAGCGGCAGCAAGCAGAGCCCGATAAAATTAAAACATAGTGACGGCATCAGAGCAGCGGCAAAGAAATACATAGATAAAACTGTAAAATTGGAATGAAAGTAGAAAATCTAGAGCATGAAATTTACTATTTCTATTTTTAAGTTTCTTCACTACTTGTATCTCACCTTAATATTTCTAACTTAAAAAATACACTATCTCAACCAGTAATTAGTTTATCATTTCTGTTTGGCAAAACAATTTTCAAATCATTATTAAGCTCCGTACGAACTTTTTCACCATGTCTAGTATTCAAATATTCACATCCAGTACTGTCATATAAAATGCTTACTTGTAGCTCACTAATTTCTTTAGACAAATTAGAATTGTTTGCATTTGTGGTCTTCTTGAGTAGAGTATGTATTTACATAGAGAAAATTTTATTCAGATAAAAAAAGAGGCTATAAATGGACAGCAGTGATAGCTATTTACAAGCTGTTGAGTAGTTTAAGCTTATATATTATTTAAAAAATAACAAGTTTATTGAAAAGAAAAAGGTAAAGTGTTTGCAACTATTAGTGTTTAAAAAGAAATATTATCTGAAAAACTGATGTAAAAACACTAATGGAAAAAAATTAGTTATTCTCATAAGGAATGGAAGTTATTCTCATAAGGAATGTCAGAAAACGATTAACAGAATTAAAGGAAAAATTAGGAGTAACCAAAAGAAAGTCTGTATGCCAAATATGAAATTTTATACAGTAATTTTAACTTTGTTAAAAAAAGATTGATGAAGAAGAAAGGGAGCATTACATATATTTGATTAAGTCGCAGGTTCAAATCCTGCCTCAGGCATGGATGTGTCTGATGTCCTTAGGTTAGTTAGGTTTAAGTAGTTCTAAGTTCTCGGGGATTGATGACCTTAGAAGTTAGGTCCCATAGTGCTCAGAGCCATTTGAACCATTTTTTAAAATTTTTTACTCTGTAATAGGAGAAATATTACCCTTTCCTTTGGTTTCATGGTTTCAGCACAATAATATTTGACATCTGCAATATGTCCTACGTTATTTTCATTGTCTTGGGTATTGAACAAATGTGGGAAGTAACCTTCCTTCAATTATTTCGAATCAAATATTTATGGGAAGCCACTAAGTGACTTACAAAATTGCAGCTGTCTATAATTTTTAGTTCTAAATGCTTTATCTCCAATAACATCACTTCAGTTCCTGTGTATATGTGATGTGGTTTCATTGTATTTTCTATACAAAACTTCAAAATGAATTGTGAGTCATAGCCTTTAGCATAGTGAGCTATAATATTATAATTCTGATGTTTATCAGATATTATCCACCAACAGAATTCATCATGTGTCTTCAATTTGTATAAAAAAGTATTACCATTAAAATTGTGAATTATTATTAGATTTGGAATATACATTCTAGTTTCTTGTTGAGCTTCGTAATGAAACCTCCTGTATCTCTTAGCATAGGTACCAGGAATTCACATTGACATTACCTTCTCACAACAAACCGTTTACCTGCAACACTTCTTTCACATTACCAGTGTTAGAAAAAATAATAACCTTAATATTATCCATTAATATTGTTGCAGAAGAAGCGGAGTAGCACCATGGTTTAGTGGGTATGATGCTAAACTGTTGCATTGAGGGTTGTGAGTCCAAAACTCACGTGCACTGTACAATTTTAATTTTTATATTCGGTTTGAGTACATTCTAGATGTATCCACAAATGGAAAGAATCATTGCAGTGGAATCTTCTGTAGCTCTATGTATACCATATGTGTTCTGGCTGGAGGCAGTTCGCTCTGCGCTCTTGTATGTGCAAGTGCTGAATAAACCTTCGTTAAGTGAAGTTAGTGTTTGTCATTCATCTACTTACCGCTTCCTCTACGTGACAATATAACAACCACCTTTACTACATTTTTCGGCATCTTTTGACTATACAAAGTCTTCAACAAACTTACTTTCACTTGCACCACCTTTTCCAATTCTGTATTGGATGTTACACTGATGATCCTTAATTTTTACTAATACATTACAGTTTCAACATTTATGTCCTTCAGATTCCAGACAAATGTGCATACATTCTTTGAACTCATAAATTGTATCGCAAGACTTCTTGGTGATTGCTTAAGCATTCTTCACTGTAAGAATATCAATTACAGTTCCATGATATATCTTTTTTCCTCAGTGTTGTGTTCTTGTCTTTTGCATAATATACAGACTTTACTCTCTACTCTGCCACTTTATTTGTTCTTGTTATTATACGGTTTTTATATATATCACAACGTGGTGATGATGCTGTGGAAGCTGACATACTGTTAATTACATGAAAATGGTTTTTGTTTTTATAGAGCTATATCTGTTTTGCTTTCTCAGGACTGCATTTGATTACTGAATTGAAAACTTCAGCACATAAACATGTATTTGGATATATAGCAGGAACTCAACTTTAACAAAAAGTTATCGAGATTAAACCCTTCTTCTCTGTATTCTTCTAATTGGTTACATAATATGTCAGTTAACTTTTTTTGTAATTTGTATTTGTCTTCTTCTCCAATTTTCTTACTCTCACCTACAGTTAGTTGTCTGCCCAATACACATTTTAGGCTTTTTATCACAAGATAAATTTATTGTTTTACAATGTCTGCTACTGCCTCTAGGAATTGCTAACATCTGAATATGAAATGTGCTATCTGTTGTATTAGTAGACTCATCAGATGATAATCTATCTGTGGTTTTATTGTACATAATTTCAACAGAGTTTATAATATTATGTGATACTTTAAATCCTTCAGAAAGTGGAATATACATTTTTGGATTTGCAGTTGTTATATGTAACTTACCTTTTTTCTACATTTAGTTCACTTTTTAACTACTTGTACCACAGAATTAAGTGTTTCTTCACATAATATGTTTTTTCATTAGTGGTATGGAGTTAATCACTAAAGACAAATTTATATCAACAGACCAAGCTTTAATTTTTCATTAAATTTAGAACTTATTTCTTTAATCTCAAATAACTCTTTTTCTGTGGTTTGGTTTGGTATCTTTTTCTTGATTAGTGAATTTACTACTGAATGGAAATCTTTGATCAAGTCTGACTATTTTCTCTTTTCTTTGTTGGTGAGGCATTTGAAAACATCATTATGAAATCTGCCTGATTTGGTCTTGAATTAATATTTTGGAATAATTCATTCTGATATGGAAATTCCTGTAACATAATTGAATTAACTAATTCAGATTGCTTCAGTTTTCTGTAGCTACTAATAAAATGATCTTGAGCTAAAGTTCTGAGATGAATTAATTTCATGGTATTGAGATTACTTACTTATGAAGTGGTGGAGTGAATTGTTATAATGTGTGATATAATTAAATTAACTAAACCATCTTTTCTTAGTTTTCTATATCCCCTTGCATTATTTCTCCTAGAAGTATCAGAAAGTTGAACAAGCGTCAACTGTCTCAAAGTCTGCTCCATTTAAGCAGAAAAAATTTAATTAAAATTGTGTAAAAATGAAATTTAAATTTAAGAAAAATTTTCACTTGTTAATTGTATTGTTTAGTTGATAGTAAATGTTTTTTGAGATATTATTTACTTGTTTCCTTTCCACATTAACACATCATCTTTCCATAAACGTATTTTCCATTTTCCTATACATTCAGACATCTTTCATCTACTTGAGAGCTTGTCCCTAGATGTAGGATTTAAGTAAAATCTTTAATTTATTGAACTATAATACATTTTTACAATCAGTTTGTTCATCATCATCATCATTATTATTAATTTTTGTTGATGACAATATTTATGAATGATCATCTTTGAAAGTTATTTTTAAATGCTTCTTGTAATAGTGATCTGAAACATATTTATCATGTATACAAACATCTTATTAATTATTGTACATATTTAACAACGACTTTTATCATATTCTTTGCAAATATGTGAATAACTGTGCTTTGCATTTTCATGTGGATAAAGGTTATTAATTGAGTTTTTACTACACAGTTTTTACAATGGATTTGATACAGTCTGTAGCATCCATTTTTAAGAAAGAAATTGATTTACATTTAATTAAGATTGTTATTTAATAAATGCAATGGAATCTTAAACATCATTAAACTGTTGATGCAAAATGAGAGAAGATACAGATTAAGGCCACATTATTACGTTATTGAAGAGAGAAAAATCAGAAAATGTTTTGAAAAAGGATGTGGAAAAACTAAAAAACTTTTTCTATTAATTAATCACCAAGAGAACATTAAACAGCACAAAAAATAAATTTTGGGGAAATTGTATCTGTTGTGGTAAAACTGTTTATTACTTAGTTGGATATCCTCTAATGAGCAAAACTGCGTGAGGCACAAGAAAATGAAAAAATTTACCAAGTCTCTATGGCCAACAAATAAATACTGAAGCTTAAGTATTATGTATACATGGAGTGTATCATCCCAGAGATGCCTCTAATGGTAGTCCTACAAATACAATAAACTACAATGTAAAGCAGATGATAAAAATAAAAATAATATTAATGTGTGTGGTTTTTACCCAGCTGTATAATATTATGATTATTGTCCTGAGCTACATAACATTACAGAACAAGATATTATTCTACAAAGTGTTATGGATTCATGAACTGTAGAGTATTGGCACATAGAGGTTTGTATAATCTGGTTTTCTCACTACAGAAAAAATTGAAAAAAAGAAAAAAGAAATGTTGTAACCATACTGTAATAAACGTGTAGAAGAAAAAGTATACAAATGTAATCACATCATTGGCAAAAGATATTTTAATGGAACTTGGATGATGAAGTAATGAAGGCTGTGGACAAAGTATATAAAATTTTAGATATTTATAAAGTGTGGGATTTTAGAAATAAAATGTGATATATTGTTTGAAAATTATGTAAAAGACTTAATGTGAATCAGGTTCAGACGAAGTACCATTTCAAAGATTATGATGTACAAAATAACACTGCTACTAATATTTTTGTAGCAACATTCACTATATCAAATGCAAGGCTTAGGTTGCATGATATCTGAGATATGTTAGAAGAATAATTTACACATTTTAATATAATCACAATAGTAAGTACTAATTACAATAAAAATACTTGAGAAACAGGTTGTATACTGGATGAATGCAGTGATAAGTTAGGAAATAATTGCATTACAAATTAGCATCTATTGGAACATAAGAGTTACTATTTTGACAAAAATGATGAAAGTACCATGACAAAAAAGACATTTACTTTATACCAAAAGAACATTCAGATGATGAATATATAAGATTAACTGAGAATGAATTGAAGAAAAAGATACAATTAGAGTACAACCAGATAACCAGCGATGTTAACATGAAAACATTGATCAACAAGTACGTTAAGAGATAATTCTCATTTCAGTTTGATAAAGGAGCAGTACTAGGAAATTGTGACATTCTTCCAAATGGATATTAAAATTAAAGCTAGTTTGCTATATCTTGAAATGTAAAAATTAAATTTGTGTTAGAAATATCGTTAAGACAATTACATAAATGTACTTACTGTTTTAATTGCATTATCTGTTTACTAAATCTACTTCATCTCTAGTTTTCTTATTTAATTTATGATTTTGAGAACTGTGTGGAGTATTGAAACCAGTATCAGAAAGTAAGAAATCTGAATTTTTTTTATATATTAGGTTTTATCATATTAATAGAATCTTCTGTCGTTATTGGTAGAACAACATTATAATAAATGAAAAGCACCAGTTTGTTTTTGCTCTACAATATTGTTCTGTAATATTGTAGAACAAAAGCAAACTGGTGCTTTTCATTTATTATCAGATTTTATTTAAATACAAATAATCCACCCTTTCTTCTTTACCTAATACTTTTTGAACGAAGTTATAATTATTATATAATCTTTAATGTTTGGCATATAGACTGTCTTTTGGTTATTCCTAATTATTTCATTAATTCTTTTAAGGGATTTCACCTGTTCTTTATTAGAGTAAGTAATTTTTTCAATGACTGTTTTTTTACCAGACTTTCAGAGAAACAACTAATAGTTGCAAAGATTTTACTGTTTTAATTTCAATAATTTTGTTGTTTTTTAAATAACATATACCACTCCAACAACTCGACAGCTTCAAAACTGCTGTCATAGTTGACTATTTGTGACGTACAATTTTATTTGATCTGAATAAAAATTTTCTCTGTGGAAATGGGTACTCTAGTCAAGAAGCTCATTAATGCAAGCTATTCTAATTTGTACAAAGAAATGAGCTAAAGAGTGATCTACAAGCTACTGTTTTATTGTACAGTAATGTGTGTGAATATTTGAATACTAGATATGGTGAAATAGTCTGTACAGAGCTTAATAACGATTTTAAATTTATTTTTCGAAACAGTTACAGGTAGGGATCTTCATTTTTCGTAGTTGGAAATATTAAGCTTAAATACAAGGGAGTGAAGAAAAGTAAAAAGTACGATAATGAACTTTACGTTCTGGAATTTCTATTTTAATCCAAATTTTACAATTTTATTGACGTATTTTGGTTGCCGCTGCTTTGCTGTGCCACCCTTTTTTAATATTATCTAATTTTGCCGACTGTCGCTGGGTTCACAAAAATAATGGTCGTTATTTTTCACCTAAGTGCACTCAATGTACGCACTTACTACTAATGGTCGGTTTCCTAGGCTCAATATTGTTCTAAGTGACCTGTGTTAGAAGTGCTAGATGTGCAGTATTTGTGTCATTGGATTTAAATAACCTCCTTTAATTCTTTGCAGACAGATATTTAGCAGCAGGTCTAGATTTGTATAAGCCACAACTATTACATGTTCGTGATTTTACACTACAAAGGACAAGGTAGTTTTGATGGATGATACAAATTGGATAGCCCAGCATGAAACCATGAGATAACGGGACCTATTTTATGCTGATGAAGACGATGGCGACCAAGCATCTGATAATATGGGCGATAGTGTTGCTTTGTGGACACAGGAAATACTGCTGGGGTATCTCCACCCACCTCAACTTCCCCGTTCATCCATTACGATTGATCTATCCATCTCAACAGAAAGGTCAGGAGAAAAGAAAGAGACAAAAATATCACTGCTGATATGGCCCTCATACTGCACTGAGATGGAAAGTTGTTAATGGAACTTGTACAAGAAGTAAGACATCTAGTGCAGATAGAACTCTATCTATACGTCACCAAGAGACAGACGGAAACCTTCTGATACACTTTCACTATCTGGGTACAGCCTTCAAAAAACTTAAAGTAGCCTCTATATCAGCACAGCTGCGTCATAATGTACTTTATGTTACATTTAGCTCCATCACGCACAAAGTTCTATAGCGTTCCAAACTACCCACCCAATGTGTCAAGATGTTGATAGCCTATTAACATCACCAAAAAATGTAATGAGGAGAATCATTTAAACCACATATTTAATAACGTGCTGCACCATTTTTGCATTCCAATAGAGCAGCGTTTTTTCACGTGACGCACTCGAAAATTCGTCTATGGGTTTTCAGAGATTTACTGAAACAGATTTCTATGCTCTTGTGTCGAACATCCCGTGAATTACGGGTCAGTGGTAGTTGGGATTAGGTTTGGTGACAGCGAGTGGCCGAGATATTTTCCATCGAGTTCAGATCTGGCAAATTTAGTGACTATGACATCACCATGAGTTAGCTATCACGCTCCACAAACGACTGTAACACGATTATAGCCATGAGACACGGACAGTGATTTTGCTGGTAGACGCAGTTGCCGATGGGGTGACGTTGAGCACTACCGCAGAACCCGTGTTGGAGTAGGTGATTGTCCCGTTTAGCATGCTACTGTCCCAACTCACCTGTGACCATGGTAACGTGCACGTTCCGAGAAGCCATTTGCCTGGATTACAGCTCATCCGTTGACGACTATAGAATTTATGTACCTAGAAACGAGAATCATCAATCAGGTTTCCAGCGATCCGACGTCCGCTCTTGACGATACTGTGCCAGTTGCAGTTGTGGATTATGATGTTATTACGTCAGCATTGGGACAACAATGGGTTATCTTCTGAGATTCCCCATGTTAATCGATGTGTGCTGAACAATATGTTGAGAAATACTTGTGCATGCACCAGTATTGTACTGAGCAGGGAAGCCTCTGACCACCATCAGATAGGGGAAAGAAAATTATTATTTGTGGGGAGTTCAATGTAGATTCACTGAAAGAGTGTAATAGGAAGAATGACCCCGAAGACTTGCTCGGTTCTTTCAATTTGACATCTGTCATTAATTTTCCTAAACAAAAGAAAAATTCGGAGTAGGTATTAAAATCCATGGAGAAGAAATAAAAACTTTGAGGTTCACCGATGACATTGTAATTCTGTCAGAGACAGCAAAGGACTTGGAAGAGCAGTTGAACGGAATGGACAGTGTCTTGAAAGGAGGATATAAGATGAACATCAACAAAAGCAAAACGAGGATAATGGAATGTAGTCGAATTAAGTCGGGTGATGCTGAGGGAATTAGATTAGGAAATGAGACACTTAAATTAGTAAAGGAGTTTTGCTATTTGGGGAGCAAAATAACTGACGATGGTCGAAGTAGAGAAGATATAAAATGTAGACTGGCAATGGCAAGGAAAGCGTTTCTGAAGAAGAAAAATTTGTTAACTTCGAGTATAGATTTAAGTGTCAGGAAGTCGTTTCTGAAAGTATTCGTATGGAGTGTAGCCATGTATGGAAGTGAAACGTGGACGATAAGTAGTTTGGACAGGAAGAGAATAGAAGCTTTCGAAATGTGGTGCTACAGAAGAATGCTGAAGATTGGATGGGTAGATCACATAACTAATGAGGAGGTATTGAATAGAATTTGGGAGAAGAGGAGATTGTGGCACAACTTGACAGAAGGGACCGGTTGGTAGGACATGTTCTGAGGCATCAAGGGATCACAAATTTAGCACTGGAGGGCAGCGTGGAGGGTAAAAATCGTAGAGGGAGACCAAGAGATGAATACACTAAGCAGATTCAGAAGGATGTAGGTTGCAGTGGGTACTGGGAGATGAAGAAACTTGTACAGGATAGGGTAGCATGGAGAGCTGCGTCAAACCAGTCTCATGACTGAAGACCACAACAACAACAACATTAATTTTCCTACTCGGGCACTAAAGAACAGCAGCACATTGATAGATAACACTTCCATAGACCAAGATGGGTTTAAAAACATAAATTCTTGTCCTGTTGAGAATGGCCTTTCTGATCATGATACTCAACTAATTACAGTATGTGACATAGCTCCATTCAGTAATTCAAAACTACCCTCCAAAGTTGTGCGTTCAATTAATGACTCAAAATTAGAAATTTCAGAGAAAATCTTCAGCAGTTAGACTGGGATGAGTTGTAGAAGGAACCTGATGCTAATTTAAAATATAACTAATTTCATGATACACTTGTGAGAGAATTTGAAAACTGGAATGAGATTTTCACTCTGCAGCGGAGTGTGCGCTGATATGAAACTTCCTGGCAGATTAAAACTGTGTGCCCGACCGAGACTCGAACTCGGGACCTTTGCCTTTCGCGGGCAAGTGCTCTACCATCTGAGCTACCCAAGCACGACTCAGGCCTGGTACTCACAGCTTTACTTCTGCCAGTATCTCGTCTCCTACCTTCCAAACTTTACAGAAGCTCTAAGCTCTCTTGCGAACCTTGCAGAACTAGCACTCCTGAAAGAAAGGATACTGCGGAGACATGGCTTAGCCACAGCCTGGGGGATGTTTCCAGAATGAGAATTTCACTCAGAACTGTTTCCCCAAGAAAGTAGTTATATCTAATTATCAGAAACCATGCAAAAAAACCTTTGCTTACTAAACGAATAAAAATATCTTGTAACTACAAAAGGGAACTTTTCTAGCAACAAGAAAGAGTAATGACCCTGAAACAGCCAAATATTATAAAAACTACTGTTATACATTAAGAAAAGTCATTAAAAAGTCCAGAAGAATGTGAATCATGAGATTAATACCTCTGATAACAAAATCAAAACAATTTGGAATATTATTACAAGGGAGACTGGGCAACCAAAAGTACAGGATGATGGCATCACCATCAAAGTGAATGGAAACTTGATAAACAACAAGCCAGAAGTCGAAAAATTTTGAATAATCATTTTTTAAATGTTGTAGAGAAAATAGGATCTAAATGTTCATTAGAAGAAGCGAGGCAGTTGATGGAAGAGGCCTTACCCACACCATTTGATACAACTGAAATTCCACCCACCTCTCCCGAAATTAGGAAGATAAAAACTCTCTCAAGAATAAAAGCTCACATGGAATTGACGGCATTTCCCGCAGGATAATAAAAGCTTGTTCCCAAGAAATAAGTGGGATTCTTAGCCACATATGTAATAGCTCTCTGAAGCAGGGTATTTTCCCAGATAGACTGAAGTATGCCATTGTTAAACCACTGCATAAAAAAGGAGATATGTCTGATGTCAACAACTACCGCCCAATCTCTCTTCTGACTGCCTTATCCAAAATTATTGAAAAAGTAATGTATTGTAGAGTAGCATCACACCTTTGTAAAAATAAAGTTTTAACAAAATGTCAGTTTTGTTTCCAGAACGGTTTTTTAACGGAAAATGCTATATATACTCTCACTAATGAAATACTAAATGCTCTGAGTAACCGGAAGTCACCTGTTGGGATTTTTTGTGATCTATCAAAGGCTTTTGATTGTGTAAATCATGGAATACTTCTAGATAAGCTCAAGTACTGTGGTATGAATGGGCCAGTGCTCAAATGGTTGAAATCGTACCTAACTGGAAGAGTGCAGAAAGTTAAAATAAGCAGTTCACATAATATGCAAAAAACTGGTGATTCCCCAAACTGAGGAACAATCAAGAATGGGGTGCTGCAAGGTTCGGTCTTGGGTCCTGTGCTGTTCTTAATATATATTAATGACTTGCTATTCTATATTCACGAAGATGTAAAGCTGGTACCTTTTGCCGATGATGCAAGTATAGTTATCAAACCCAACAGACAATAATTAACTGGTGAAATTGTAAACGATGTTTTTCAGAAAATCATTAAGTGGTTCTCTGCAAATGGGCTCTCACTAAACTTTGACAAAACACAGTATATACAGTTCCTCACAGTAAATGGCATGACACCATTAATAAAAATAGACTTCGATCAGAAATCGATAGCTAAGGTAGAATATTCAAAATTTCTAGATGTATGCATTGATGAGGGGTTGAACTGGAAAAAACACACTGAGGATCTGCTGAAACGTTTGAGTTCAGCTACTTATGCTATTAGGGTCATTGCAAATTTTGGGGAGATACATCTCATTAGGTTAGCTTACCACATCTACACTCCTGGAAATTGAAATAAGAACACTGTGAATTCATTGTCCCAGAAAGGGGAAACTTTATTGACACATTCTTGGGGTCAGATACATCACATGATCACACTGACAGAACCACAGGCACATAGACACAGGCAACAGAGCATGCACAATGTCGGCACTAGTACAGTGTATATCCACCTTTCGCAGCAATGCAGGCTGCTATTCTCCCATGGAGACGATCGTAGAGATGCTGGATGTAGTCCTGTGGAACGGCTTGCCATGCCATTTCCACCTGGCGCCTCAGTTGGACCAGCGTTCGTGCTGGACGTGTTGACCGCGTGAGACGACGCTTCATCCAGTCCCAAACATGCTCAATGGGGGACAGATCCGGAGATCTTGCTGGCCAGGGTAGTTGAGTTACACCTTCTAGAGCACGTTGGGTGGCACGGGATACATGCGGACGTGCATTGTCCTGTTGGAACAGCAAGTTCCCTTGCCGGTCTAGGAATGGTAGAACGATGGGTTCGATGACGGTTTGGATGTACCGTGCACTATTCAGTGTCCCCTCGACGATCACCAGTGGTGTACGGCCAGTGTAGGAGATCGCTCCCCACACCATGATGCCGGGTGTTGGCCCTGTGTGCCTCGGACGTAAGCAGTCCTGATTGTGGCGCTCACCTGCACGGCGCCAAACACGCATACGACCATCATTGGCACCAAGGCAGAAGCGACTCTCATCGCTGAAGACGACACGTCTCCATTCGTCCCTCCATTCACGCCTGTCGCGACGCCACTGGAGGCGGGCTGCACGATGTTGGGGCGTGAGCGGAAGACGGCCTAACGGTGTGCGGGACCGTAGCCCAGCTTCATGGAGACGGTTGCGAATGGTCCTCGCCGATACCCCAGGAGCAACAGTGTCCCTAATTTGCTGGGAAGTGGCGGTGCGGTCCCCTACGGCACTGCGTAGGATCCTACGGTCTTGGCGTGCATCCGTGCGTCGCTGCGGTCCGGTCCCAGGTCGACGGGCACGTGCACCTTCCGCCGACCACTGGCGACAGCATCGATGTACTGTGGAGACCTCACGCCCCACGTGTTGAGCAATTCGGCGGTACGTCCACCCGGCCTCCCGCATGCCCACTATACGCCCTCGCTCAAAGTCCGTCAACTGCACATACGGTTCACGTCCACGCTGTCGCGGCATGCTACCAGTGTTAAAGACTGCGATGGAGCTCCGTATGCCACGGCAAACTGGCTGACACTGACGGCGGCGGTGCACAAATGCTGCGCAGCTAGCGCCATTCGACGGCCAACACCGCGGTTCCTGGTGTGTCCGCTGTGCCGTGCGTGTGATCATTGCTTGTACAACCCTCTCGCAGTGTCCGGAGCAAGTATGGTGGGTCTGACACACTGGTGTCAATGTGTTCTTTTTTCCATTTCCAGGAGTGTATTTTTATTCTCTGCTTTCGTATGGCAGCATATTCTGGGGTAACTCATCATTGAGTAAAAGAGTGTTCATTGCACATATGCGTGTAATCAGAATAATTGCTGGAGCTCATCCAAGATCATCCTGCAGACACTTATTTAGAGAGCTAGGGATCTTCACTGTAAACTCATTATATATATATATATATATATATATATATATATATATATATTTTCACTTATGAAATTTTTTATTAACAATCCGAACGAATTCAAAAGTAATAACAGTGTACATGGCTACAACACTAGGAGAAACGATGATCTTCACTACTCAAGGTTAAATCAAACTTTAGCTCAGAGGGGGGTAAATTATGCTGCCACAAAAGTCTTTGGTCACTTACCTAATAGCATCAAAAGTCTGACAGATAGCCATATAGCATTTAAAAGGAAATTAAAAGAATTTCTTAATGGCAACCCCTTCTACTCATTCGATGAATTTTTGGATATAGTAAGTGTGTCTTATTCATGATCTATGGAACAAGTACTGATCTAATCTAATCTGTGATTAGGTTTATACGTTCACCACTTGTCGCCTATTTTAGTTTCGCTATTCTGCAACCACTTACCACAGACTCTCACGATAGGAACACGTTAACAGACGATCGGCATTGGCACTTCTGGGGTAAGTGCTCCCAGCAGTCAGGACGTAGCAGTCTCTCCTTTCTCAAAGTTTCTTATGTCAGTAAATATCCACACATTTCACCGTTATCAGCAGTGTAGCAGGGCCAGTATGAGAAATAAAATTGCTGAAATCAGTTCTTTCTTTTGAAGTGCCAGCAGATGTAATATTACAACTGATGCAATTGTGCTTACTATATTCAGGATGACTTCTGGGGAGAGGAGGCGTGGGAAGTAGAGGGGAAGAGAGGGAAGGTCGTCCAATTAAGTTACAATGACCTCAGCGAATAGTTATCATTGAGTACTATGCTCTGTGGTGTGAGAACCATAATTAATATGGTAAATTAGTAAGTTATTAGGACTGGTCAAAATTCGTGTGTTTCTGACTGATGTGTGTAAATGCTTCCATTCTTGTGGAAAGGTAAGTGCAATGTAATTGTAATGTAAGTAGTTAGCTCCCTGCTGTTAAGATAATAAACTACTTCTATTAGCAAATGCATTTGTATTCCAGAATGAAGTTATTAGTAATAATTTAACTAATTAACACTACATTTTTTAGCAATTTTTATTAAATTTTTCTTTAATAGTACAGATTATTTTCAAACTTAATTAACACTACTAGTAATCCTCTGTGAACACTGATTCAATCTGCGTACATTCGAATGCTAGCTGACTGAGGTCAGTGACCCAGTTATGTCATCATCCTCATCAGTGTTATCAGTGATGCCATCATCCATATCACTTGGAAGCCTGCCCCCTCCCTTCTGCCTTCCTTTGTCACCATCCAATCATAACACAGTATTAAAAATCCACGCTGTCAGATAAAGTTGTGTTCGTGGGAAATTAAAAACCATATATGCAAGTCCCCATAACCCCAGCCTCTCGCAGTACAGTACTCCTTATCTCCAGCATAGCATGGCGCAGAATCAAAAGTCAAGATGGCAGAAATATCCCCAATATATAAATAGAAAATTTAAAATTCTGTCCCCCTTCCTTTCGCTCCCCCTCCCACCAGCCAATATTCGCTCAGTAATAAATATCCAAGATGATGGAAACAAACCAACTGTTCTATAGACCCCACACACCTCCGCCACTATATCTCGAAGTAATTGGAGCTCAGCACTTAAATGATGTGTTACAGTGGTGTAAAACTACATTGTCTGGTCTGCTCTCAACAGTATCGAAATGACCTGAATTAATTTATTAAAAAAGTACGTCATATATCTCACTCCTCTGCTCCGGTTACAGCCTGGTATTACTATTACAGTATTCACACATCATGGCTACGCAATTGTCAGACATTAAATATCGTTATGTAAACCTTGATAATGAGAGATAAAATCAAATGTTTCTTATATCCCAGCTGATTACTGACACCAATTAACAGCTTAAATGTTTCAAAGCGTCACACGTTCGATCTCTTTACGACGAGTTTTCCTCACTGTCAGCAATAGATGTCTGCACTGGTAAAAACGTTCAAAATTCGATCTATGGACCACACTTGGTTCAAGGCATAACAGAGCATTACATAAATTATTTTCCACACCTGTGATACATGTCAATTGACGAAATATTCTAAAATGTTTGCAAAATACTTCAGTAACTCAACAAGTGTGATGCTTATGTCGGGTATCACAGAGATATTTTCCACACACATCCGTTAATAAAATGTGATTGTTGTTGTTGTGGTCTTCAGTCCTGAGACGGGTTTGATGCAGCTCTCCATGCTACTCTATCCTGTGCAAGCTTCTTCATCTCCCAGTACCTACTGCAGCCTACATCCTTCTGAATCTGCTTAGTGTATTCATCTCTTGGTCTCCCTCTATGATTTTTACCCTCCACGCTGCCCTCCAATACTAAATTGGTGATCCCTCAATGTCTCAGAACATGTCCAGCCAACCGATCCCTTCTTCTAGTCAAGTTGTGCCACAAGCTCCTCTTCTCCCCAATTCTATTCAATACCTCCTCATTAGTTATGTGATCAACCCATCTAATCTTCAACATTCTTCTGTAGCACCAAATTTCGAAAGCTTCTATTCTCTTCTTGTCTAAGCTATTTATCGTCCACGTTTCACTTGCATACATGGCTACACTCCATACAAATACTTTCAGAAATGACTTCCTGAAATTTAAATCTATAATCGAAGTTAACAAATTTTTCTTCTTCAAAAACGCTTTCCTTGCCATTGCCAGTCTATATTTTATATCTTTTCTGCTTCGACCATCATCAGTTATTTTGCTCCCCAAATAGCGAAACTCCTTTACTACTTTAAGTGTCTCATTTCCTAATCTAATTCCCTCAGCATCACCCGATTTAATTCGACTACATTCCATCATCCTCGTTTTGCTTTTGTTGATGTTCATCTTATACCCTCCTTTCAAGATACTGTCCATTCCGTTCAACTGCTCTTCCAAGTCCTTTGCTGTCTCTGACAGAATTACAATGTCATCGGCAAACTTTCTAAGTTTTTATACAATGTCATCGGCAAACTTTCTAAGTTTTTATTCCTTCTCCATGGATTTTAATACCTACTCCGAACTTTTCTTTTGTTTCCTTTATTGCTTGCTCAATATACAGATTGAATAACATCGGGGATAGGCTACAACCCTGTCTCACTCCCTTCCCAACCACTGCTTCCCTTTCATACCCCTTGACTCTTATAACTGCCATCTGGTTTCTGTATTTTACCCCTGCCACCTTTAGAATTTGAAAGAGAGTATACCAATCAACATTGTCAAAAGCTTTCTCTATGTCTACAAATGCTAGAAACGTAGGTTTGCCTTTCCTTAATCTTTCTTCTAAGATAAGTCGTAGGATCAGTATTGCCTCACGTGTTCCAGCATTTCTACGGAATCCAAACTGATCTTCCCCGAGGTCGGCTTCTATCAGTTTTTCCATTCGCCTGTAAAGAATTCGCGTTAGTATTTTGCAGCTGTGACTTATTAAACTGATAGTTCGATAATTTTCACATCTGTCAACACCTGCTTTCTTTGGGTTTGGGATTATTATATTCTTCTTGAAGTCTGAGGGTATTTCGCCTGTCTCATACATCTTGCTCATCAGATGGTAGAGTTTTGTCATGACTGGCTCTCCCAAGGCCGTCAGTAGTTCTAATGGAATGTTGTCTATTCCCGGGGCCTTGTTTCGACTCAGGTCTTTCAGTGCTCTGTCAAACTCTTCACGCAGTATTGTATCTCCCATTTCATCTTTATCTACATCCTTTTCCATTTTCATAATATTGTCCTCAAGTACATCGCTCTTGTATAGGCCCTCTATATACTCCTTCCACCTTTCTGCTTTCCCTTCTTTGCTTAGAACTGGGTTTCCATCAGAGCTCTTGATATTCATGCAAGTGGTTCTCCTTTCTCCAAAGGTCTCTTTAATTTTCCTGTAGGCAGTATCTATCCTACCCCTAGTGAGACAAGCCTCTACATCCTTACATTTGTCCTCTAGCCATCCCTGCTTAGCCATTTTGCACTTCCTGTCGATATCATTTTTGAGACATCTGTATTCCTTTTTGCCTGCTTCATTTACTGCTTTTTTTATACTTTCCCCTTTCATCAATTAAATTCAATATTTCTTCTGTTACCCAAGGGTTTCTACTAGCCCTCGTCTTTTTACCTATTTGATCCTCTGCTGCCTTCACTACTTCATCCCTCAAAGCTACCCATTCTTCTTCTACTGTATTTCTTTCCCCCATTCCTGTCAATTGTTCCCTTATGCTCTCCCTGAAACTCTGTACAGTCTCTGGTTCTTTCAGTTTATCCAGGTCCCATCTCCTTAAATTCCCACCTTTTTGCAGTTTCTTCAGTTTTAATCTACAGTTCATAACCAATAGATTATGGTCAGAGTCCACATCTGTCCCTGGAAATGTCTTACAATTTAAAACCTGGTTCCTAAATCTCTGTCTTAACCATTATATAATCTATCTGATACCTTTTATTATCCCCAGGGTTCTTCCATGTATACAACCTTCTTTCATGATTCTTAAACCAAGTATTAGCTATGATTAAGTTATGCTCTGTGCAAAATTCTACCAGGCGGCTTCCTCTTTCATTTCTTAGCCCCAATCCATATTCACCTACTATGTTTCCTTCTCTCCCTTTTCCTACTGACGAATTCCAGTCACCCATGACTAATAAATTTTCGTCTCCCTTCACTACCTGAATAATTTCTTTTATCTCATCATACATTTCATCAATTTCTTCGTCATCTGCAGAGCTAGTTGGCATATAAACTTGTATTACTGTAGAGGGCGTCGGCTTCGTATCTATCTTGACCACAATAATGCGTTCACTATGTAGTAGCTTACCCGTACACCTATTTTTTTATTCATTATTAAACCTACTCCTGCATTACCCCTATTTGATTTTGTATTTATAACCCTGTATTCACCTGACCAGAAGTCTTGTTCCTCCTGCCACCGAACTTCACTAATTCCCACTATATCTAACTTTAACCTATCCATTTC
Organism: Schistocerca piceifrons; assembly: GCF_021461385.2. NCBI lineage: Eukaryota > Metazoa > Arthropoda > Insecta > Orthoptera > Acrididae > Schistocerca > Schistocerca piceifrons. Next base: position 830,791,044 of record NC_060149.1, on the reverse strand, counting down.
TCTTTTTAAATTTTCTAACCTACCTGCCCGATTAAGGGATCTGACATTCCACGCTCCGATCCGTAGAACGCCAGTTTTCTTTCTCCTGATAACAACGTCCTCCTGAGTAGTCCCCGGCCGGAGATCCGAATGGGGGAGTATTTTACCTCCGTAATATTTTACCCAAGAGGACGCCATCATCATTTAATCATACAGTAAAGCTGCATGCCCTCGGGAAAAATTACGGCATTAGTTTCCCCTTGCTTACAGCCGTTCGCAGTACCAGAACAGCAGGGCCATTTTGGTTAGTGTTGCAAGGCCAGATCAGTCAATCATCCAGACTGTTGCCCCTGCAACTACTGAAAAGGCTGCTGCCCCTCTTCAGGAACCACTCGTCTGTCTGGCCTCTCAACAGATACCCCTCCGTTGTGGTTGCACCTACGGTACGGCTATCTGTATCGTTGAGGCACGCAAGCCTCCCCACCAACGGCAAGGTCCATGGTTCGTGGGGGGAAGAAAAATGTGATTGTGAACTCTAAAATATGTGTCAGTGGAGGGAAAAGTAGAGATAGTGTATTAGTATAAAAATATGAGCAGTAACAATTGTTGCAAGTGACTGGGACCTAGTTGACATGAACATCTGTGATATATAACTGAGTGACTGGTCACTGAGAAACAGTTTCGGAAAAAAATTTGTGAAAAAAAATTGGAAAACAGAAAAAGTATTCGAAGAAATAGTGATGATGTTCGTGAAAAATTATATTAATTTGATGAAAATGATTGAAAAAATGGGTAATTGTGTTTGTTCATGTGTGATGATCATTTTTGTGGTCATTTTTTTATATTTTGGGTAAACATGAAAAATAGGGTATATCGTCATAACATTTATGAAAATATTTACTAATCATTTCGCTATTTTTCATTTTATTGGAAAATGAGCCAGAACATGCAAGCTATATCTACTGACACTCATAATAACAAGGGAGAAACAGGGGTGCACAAATTCTTATTGAATGGACGCAATAGTCCACCTAACCTGTTTCGATGTGGTAGGAAAAAGAGGATATTAAAAGTAATCTCTTGAATGGGGAATTAAAGAAGACGAAGTAAATATTCCAGAATTCGAATCGAGAACAGCTGCCAACATGAGTATCATAGAAGGAAATATCCTCGGAGTAGTGAAGCAACTTAAATCACTTAATAAATCCAAGTCTTCCGGTCCACACTGTATACCAATTTGTTCCTTTCGGAGTATGCTGATGCATTAGCTCCATACTTGACAATCATATACAACCGTTCGCTCGACGGAAGATCCGTACCCAAAGACTGGAAAGCAGTACAGGTCACACCAATATTCGAGAAAGATAGTAGGAGTAATCCACTATATTAAAGGCCCATATCGTTAACGTCGATATTCAGCAGGATATTATAACTTATATTGTGTTCGAGAATTATGAATTACCTCGAAGAAAACGGTCTATTGACACACAGTCAACATGGGCTTAGAAAACATAGTTCTTGTGTAACACAACTAGCTCTTTATTCACATGACGTGTTGAGTGCTGTTGACAAGGGATTTCAGATCGATTCCATATTTCTGGACTTCCGGAAGGTTTTTGACACTATACCACACAAGCGGCTCGTAGTGATATTGCGTGCTCATGGAATATCGTCTCAGTTGTGCGACTGGATTTGTGATTTCCAGTCAGAGAGGTCACAGTTCGTAGTAATTGACGGTAGGTCATCGAGTAAAACAGAAGTGATTTCTGGCGTTCCTCAAGGTAGTGTTATAGGTCCTTTGCTGTTCCTTATCTACACTCCTGGAAATTGAAATAAGAACACCGTGAATTCATTGTCCCAGGAAGGGGAAACTTTATTGACACATTCCTGGGGTCAGATACATCACATGATCACACTGACAGAACCACAGGCACATAGGCACAGGCAACAGAGCATGCACAATGTCGGCACTAGTACAGTGTATATCCACCTTTCGCAACAATGCAGGCTGCTATTCTCCCATGGAGACGATCGTAGAGATGCTGGATGTAGTCCTGTGGAACGGCTTGCCATGCCATTTCCACCTGGCGCCTCAGTTGGACCAGCGTTCGTGCTGGACGTGCAGACCGCGTGAGACGACGCTTCATCCAGTCCCAAACATGCTCAATGGGGGACAGATCCGGAGATCTTGCTGGCCAGGGTAGTTGAGTTACACCTTCTAGAGCACGTTGGGTGGCACGGGATACATGCGGACGTGCATTGTCCTGTTGGAACAGCAAGTTCCCTTGCCGGTCTAGGAATGGTAGCTTCCCACGCCCGGGTTCCCGGGTTCGATTCCCGGCGGGGTCAGGGATTTTCTCTGCCTCGTGATGGCTGGGTGTTGTGTGATGTCCTTAGGTTAGTTAAGTTTAAGTAGTTCTAAGTTCTAGGGGACTGATGACCTAAGATGTTAAGTCCCATAGTGCTCAGAGCCATTTTTTTTAGGAATTGTAGAACGATGGGTTCGATGACGGTTTGGATGTACCGTGCACTATTCAGTGTCCCCTCGACGATCACCAGTGGTGTACGGCCAGTGTAGGAGATCGCTCCCCACACCATGATGCCGGGTGTTGGCCCTGTGTGCCTCGGTCGTATGCAGTCCTGATTGTGGCGCTCATCTGCACGGCGCCAAACACGCATACGACCATCATTGGCACCAAGGCAGAAGCGACTCTCATCGCTGAAGACGACACGTCTCCATTCGTCCCTCCATTCACGCCTGTCGCGACACCACTGGAGGCGGGCTGCACGATGTTGGGGCGTGAGCGGAAGACGGCCTAACGGTGTGCGGGACCGTAGCCCAGCTTCATGGAGACGGTTGCGAATGGTCCTCGCCGATACCCCAGGAGCAACAGTGTCCCTAATTTGCTGGGAAGTGGCGGTGCGGTCCCCTACGGCACTGCGTAGGATCCTACGGTCTTGGCGTGCATCCGTGCGTCGCTGCGGTCCGGTCCCAGGTCGACGGGCACGTGCACCTTCCGCCGACCACTGGCGACAACATCGATGTACTGTGGAGACCTCACGCCCCACGTGTTGAGCAATTCGGCGGTACGTCCACCCGGCCTCCCGCATGCCCACTATACGCCCTCGCTCAAAGTCCGTCAACTGCACATACGGTTCACGTCCACGCTGTCGCGGCATGCTACCAGTGTTAGACTGCGATGGAGCTCCGTATGCCACGGCAAACTGGCTGACACTGACGGCGGCGGTGCACAAATGCTGCGCAGCTAGCGCCATTCGACGGCCAACACCGCGGTTCCTGGTGTGTCCGCTGTGCCGTGCGTGTGATCATTGCTTGTACAGCCCTCTCGCAGTGTCCGGAGCAAGTATGGTGGGTCTGACACACCGGTGTCAATGTGTTCGTTTTTCCATTTCCAGGAGTGTATATTAACGGTTTGGGAGACAATCTGAGCAGCCGTCTTCGGTTGTTTGCAGATGACGCTGTCGTTAATTGACTAATAAAGACATCAGAAGATCAAAACAAACTGCAAAACGATTTAGAAGAAATATCTGAATGGTGTGAAAAGTGGCAGATGATCCTGAATAACGAAAAGTGTGAGGTCATTCACATGAATGCTAAAAGGAACTCGTTAAACTTCGGTTACACGATAAATCAGTCTAATCTAAAAGCCGTAAATTCAACTAAATACTTAGGCGTTACAATTACGAACAACTTAAATTGGAAGGAACACACAGAAAATGTTGTGGGGGAAGGCTAACCAAAGACTGCGTTTTATCGGCAGGACACTTAGAAAATGTAACAGACCTACTAAGAAGACAGCCTGCACTACGCTTGTACGTCCTCTTTTAGAATACTGCTATGCGGTGTGGGATCCTTACCAGATAGGACTGACGGAGTACATCGAAAAAGTTCGAAGAAGGGCAACACGTTTTGTATTATGGCGAAATATGGGACAGAGTGTCACAGAAATGATGCAGGATGTGGGCTGGAAATCATTAAGAGAAAGGCGTTTTTCGTTGCGAGGGAATCTTCTCACGAAATTCCAACCACCAACTTTCTCCTCCGAATGCAAAAATATTTTGTTGACACTGACCTACATAGGGAGGAACGATCACCACGATAAAATAAAGGAAATCAGAGCTCGTACGGAAGGATATAGTTGTTCATTCTTTCCGCGCGCAATACGAGATTCTAATAATAGAGAATTGTGAAGGTGGTTCGATGAACGCTCTGCCAGGCACTTAAATGTGATTTTCAGAGTATCCATGTAGGCGTAGATGTAGATGAATACTAGCAATCAATATCTGTCAATATTTTAAAAACTCTTTGTCAGTTACCGAGCGAGGTGGCGCAGTGGTTAGACACTGGACTCGCATTCGGGAGGACGACGGTTCAATCCCGCGTCCGGCCATCCTGATTTAGGTTTTCCGTGATTTCCCTAAATCACTCCAGGCAAATGCCGGGATGGTTCCTCTGAAAGGGCACGGCCGACTTCCTTCCCGAGACCGATGACCACGCTGTCTGGTCTCCTTCCCCAAACCAACCAACTAACCTTGTCAGTTACTGAGGTGTAGGGCAACTTCAGAATTATTTTATCAAGGATAGTCACATATCTACAGCACTTTCTTGAATGAATAATTTATTATTTGTTGAACATCATACTAAAATAAGTTCCTGCTTCCCATTTACAACAATACACTTCATGTCATTGAGACATCCAGTTAGCATCTTGTGAGGTATACATGAGCTTAAGTTTTCCTACATTATAATACTCTTTACCCAGATTTATCTATGAGCCGTCTTTCATTTCCTAAACCATTCAAGTCCAAGGACAATTTGGAAACATATATATGGAGTGCTGTTATCCTTAAAATTCTTGTATAGTCAGTCTTAACACGATGCAGTTCATACCTTATTTTCTGAAACATGAATACTAAAGCATTACACATAAGCCTTGCTGTCACTATTGCACCATCAACTAGGTCTTTAATTCTCCATTCAAGTACAGGAAACTGTTGCATGTGTAGTGTGTCGACCATATTCAGCCCAAATTACGCCAGAGTAGAAATGAGTTGCAGCAGAGCCAGCCGCAAGCGTGCAAGAGTTTTATCTGCCGCCAAGTAAAACACGACGGTAGACGCTGTGGAGCAGAGTCAGCGGGAGGGAATATAGCAACGGCCGACACTGCAATGCACTGGCGGGAGGATGGGAACTTTCCTCACTTGCCACCATGGAAGTGTTTAGAGTATGTGCCTTAAGGCCTAAACGAACATTGTCTGGAGCGTGTAAGCACTCAGCCATTTGGTTACTAAAATATTCCCAATTCAGTATCACAGGCTACTCCATGACCCTGTGGAACCCGCAGCGACATTCCAGAATGCAGTACGGGGACCACGGTTAAACAACAGGTTGGGGCAACCTTCCGTCAGTCACGAGAACAGCTGCCACTGGAACAGAGAGCTGTGCGCTCGCTGGAGGAAGGTCGCAGCTACCTCCGCGGTATTGCCAGCTGCGTTGCAGTGCTATCAACATAGTCGCAGCTTGAGTCATTGCTGACAGTGCCATTCGAGTGATGCCGCACTCGACCCCGCTCTTTGTGCAGTCAGCAATTCCAGACATGTATTGTTTCACATCAGAAGCAACTGAATGCTTTCACCAAGCTGTTCATAATTTTCCACAGCTGTGGGCCTGAATAAAGAAGTAATTAAACAATCTACTGTCATCCTGACGTCTCATTTCACTCTCCATGGGTGGCAGTACATGGGTCATCTAACAGTTGTGTCTGATCATTGTCTTCGCCTTCTTAGAGCAACGTCTGAATCTACAGCTCAGTGGGTGAAAAAAAAAAAAAAAAAAAAAAAAAACTGATTTATGTTTCGTCATAGGGAAAAGGTTTGATAGTTGTGTATATTGTAAAGTAGATTTTATTGCAAGCAGAGAACCAGTAGATTTGTCTAGCTTTTTTAGAGGTAATGGAAGTCACAGTTTGTGCCTGTTTGATATGCACTCAGGGCCATGTACATAACCAGTTCCAGCAAAATTATTTAAATGTAATCGTTAGGAGCATACGGCTAGACAATGGCAGGAAACGAGATGGCTCACTATTTGACATAAGAATTAAGTTAATATATTTTGTTTCCATGTCTTGTGCATGTTACTTCTTAAAATGAGTGTCGTCAAAAACAAAGTTTTGTTAGAATAAGAGATGCAAGGTGTGTCAGATCCGGAAGCAGTATACATGTTGTAAGAAAATATAGCACAATTAATGGGGGATAATAGCGAACTGCGAGGTTTTCTAGAATCGCAATCATCAAAACAGGGTGTAAATTTGCTGACTGCAAGTTTAATTCCTCCATTTTCTGGTAAGGCAATCAAGGACGTGCAGACCTTCGCGGGAGACCTTGGAAATCTGGCTTACAAGGGGAAGGCCTCAGACACGGCCAACCGATTCGGCTCAAATTTTGCAGGTCGCTTGTGTACAACCTAAAGCGAAGGAATCTAAGATATTTTGGGTCAGCACCCCCGCAATTTTGAGAAAATCACCCCTAAAGGTTATGACGAGCAATCGACTCAAAATTTGAGGGATCGATGGATAATTGTAAATGGAGCATTTTTCATCAACAGGTATGTGGTCCGAAAACGCAAACTTTTCCAGAAATCGAGGGAAGAAACTTTTACAACTACCGCTTCTGTACCCTCATAGTAAACGCTTTCGCCGACAGCGGCGATAGCGCAACGCCCACGGTAACTGTCTGGGCATCGGAAAACCCGGGTTCGAATCTCGAAGAAACCTGGCGGATTTTATTCTTTTCGTTTGTGATGTTTATTTCTATCGCCTGGTTAAAAATTTTATTTACAGGCTTCAGAATTGCAGTGTGCTTCTGGAAACCCAGCGGGAATTGCACAACCGCACGGATACAATAACTATTCACAGCATAATTCATAACCAAATTTCAGCATCGATTTTTCAGGCAATGATATCGTACGCGTAGTACGCATCAAAATTAATTCCCGAAAAAGACATATTTTTAAATGTAAGCCAAGTTTGTTTTCTCCCGACTCTTCGGAAGGAACAGTGTAGCTGTCGAAAGATTGCATTCATTAGATGTTCTTGGTGCCGTGAGCATATTTGTTTCGAATGTTTATATGACAAGTGAGAACACGTAACGGTGACTGGAAGAGCCATGGTAAAGAGACCTGGAGTATAATTCTAGTTGTTTACTATCCCAAGAGGTTTGAGAAATTTATTTGCCTACCTTATTATTATCATTCCTTATTGATTTACTTACCTTATTAACTCTCCTATCCCTATCAATTGAGATATGGAAAAATACAAACGAACAGAAAAAAAAACAGCCGCTAACTTTCTTCGAGATTCGAGCCCGGGTTCTCCCACTCCCAGGCAGTTACCTTGGCCGTTGCGCTATCGCCGCTGTCGGCGACTAAGCGATTACCATGTGGGTACAGAAGGGGCAGTTGTAAAGGTTTCTTACCTCGATTTCTTGTAGCACTTTATTCCTTAGCGTCACTGTTTCCACTACCGGCAGGCCCTAATTGGTTTCTCTGCGTAGCAACCTATCCTCGATTTCTGGAATGATGAAACATGTCCTATTTACAATTATCTATCGATCCCGCCATTTTTGAGTCTGTTGCTCGTCACAATCTTTAGGAGTGTTTTTCTCAAAATTGCGGGGGTGTTGACCAAAAATATCTTACATTCCTTCGTTTTAGGTTGTACACAAGCGACCTGCCAAACCTGAGTCGAATCGGTTGGCCGTGTCTGAGGCCTTCCCCTTGTTGGATGGAAGGTTGGCCTGATAAGGAATTATTGAGTCTTCGTAAACAGACTAACAGGGCAATCTAAGACTTATGTAGGGTATAAAGAACCTCTGAATGGAGCCATAACATTCGAAGCATTTAAAGAAGGGTTAATTCAGAGATACACGAAACGAAATCGTGCCAGGCACTATAGGGAACAATTAGGGGTAATAACTAAGAGAAATTCGGAAACTGTGAAACAAATTGTGGATACTATAAGGAAAATTAACGGCTGTACCTATGGATTAGGACAGGATATTTCAGTCAATGAAATTATTCTGTAAGAGACTGAGCAGAGGGCACTCGATGCTTTTTTAAGAGTGTTTCGTGCGAAAATGTAAAGATGTGTACAGACAAGGGGCCGACCGATTTGGTTCAAATGGCTCTGAGCACTATGCGACTTAACTGCTGAGGTCATCAGTCGCCTAGTGGATTCACCCTGTTTAGAATATGCCCAGCATATGTAAACAGTTGTGCTACTGTGTACCGTGTTTGTATGACTCAAGAAGCAACTGTGAATAATATATATGTGGTCATGGCCTGTTCCACAAGGTGCTTTATGTTTTTAAATATTTTAGTGATGACAAATCTTTTGTAATGTGCTATTTTTATACGCTTGACATCTTGTGCGTGAGGTCGGTGTAAAATGAACATGTTTTACAACAAAAGATTTTTACACCTGAGATGACAGTTTAATCTGGTGAAACCGGTTCTCTTAAATAAAAAAAAAAAAATATTTTATGCGATTTCAACTGTCGAATAGTTTTTAACAGCGAAGTTAAAATTGAGTACAGAAGACTGATTTGTGAACGAGTTGCAATCGTTCTTAGGAGTCGCGAAGTATTACCGCAGCTTTGTAAAATGATTTACGGATAAGAACAGACAATTGACAAAGTTGTTAAAAAAGAGTACTAAATTTGTGTGGTGAGAAAAGTACCATTATGCTTTTGAGGAACTGAAAGAAGTATTAACATCAAGCCCAGTATTCGGATTTCCGAATTTTAATAAATAACTTGTTCTATCATGTGATGTATCAAACCATGCACATTGCTGTGTGTTGTCAGAAGAGGTAGAAGGCGTAGATAGTCCTGTAGCTTACGCATCAAGACAACTCAATTCTGCAGAAAGAAATTATTCCACAACAGAAAAGGAGATGTTAAGTCTTATTTTGAAATAACATGTTTCAGATGTTATCTGTGCTGTGAAAAGTTTACAATAATAACAGATCATGCGGCATTAAAATGTCTGTTGGAGTTGAAGGATCCTTCTAGAAGATTGAAGCGATGGGCAGTAAGACTAAGTGTGTTTGATTTTGAAGTCACGCATAAACCTGGGAAGAAGCACTGAAATGTGGATGGTTGAAGTAGAAAAGTGGCAGTATTACATGTTGGGGTAATGAGCATGAGGAATGGAAAACTAGACACAGAGCGGATAACGAATGTATGCAGTGTTTTAAGCAGTCACAGTTTTATATGCAGGATAGGTTGCTACGCAGAGAAACCAATTAGGGCCTGCCGGTAGTGGAAACAGTGACGCTAAGGAATAAAGTGCTACAAGAAACTCATGATAAGATATTAGCGGGTCATGGAGGTTGCAGATCTACCAACTAAAGAGAACCAGAATGGTATTGGTGGAGGAATATCAGACGGACGAAAGCCAGTATGTGAAGAACTGCAGAGAGCGGATTTTTGTGGAACAAGAATACCATTATTGCGGTTACCTACAGCATCAGCACCACTCAAATTTCTGGAGATTGATTTTTATGTCCATTCAATAAAACACCTGCATGGAGTAAGTACATACTAACAATCATAGATGACATTTCAAGATATGTAGAAATGGTCGCGCCAAACCTGCAGGGAGCATATGAGGCACAAGCATTTGTGAATAATTGGACACTGAAGTTTCGAGTGCCTGAAAGAATAATAATAAACCAGGGAACAAACCTCGTGTCAGATCTATTCAAGGAATTGAGTAAGTTACTGAATGTGAAGAAGTTAAGGACGAAATATTTCCATGCACAAGCCAGTGGAAGAGCTGTGAGGGTGCATCGGATTCTAGGGAAGATGCTCGGATACTACGCTGATTTACACTTTCTGGCCGGCCACGGCGGCCGAGTGGTTCTAGGCGCTCAGTCCGGAACCGCGCGACTGCTGCGGTCCCAGGTTCGAATCCTGCCTCGGGCATGGATGTGTGTGATGTCCTTAGGTTAGTTAGGTTTAAGTAGTTCTAAGTTCTAGGGGACTGATGACCACAGACGTTAAGTCCCATAGTGCTCAGAGCCATTTGAACCATACACTTTCTGGAATGTGTATTTGAAGTATGTCATTTCCGCCTACAATTCAAAACAGCATACGAAAACAGGATTATGGCCTTTCGAAGTAGTATATGTCTGTAAAATGACATCACCATTCGATGTACTGAAAACGAAGAAAGGAAAGCCTGAAGAGTCTATTAAGGAATTTGCAAGAATTATTAACGACATTTAGAACAGAGCACGGAGAGTAAACGGACGAACACTGGAGAAACAGAAAGAAGTAGTGGGCTCTTCGGCAAGAATACCACAGTATAAAGCTGGCCAGTGGGTGATGCTATCAACTTCATATATGCCCACGTGAAAGACATAGACATTTTTTGCAAAGTAACACAGATCAAAATACCAAGTGGTAGGGACAACGTCGCCAGTAAATGTCAAGTTTCAAATTCCGACTAGAACGTCATATGCGCATCTGGGGCTGTTGAAACCTTTTCGAGGGAGTCCGGATGTTATTCCAGGGACAGGAGATGCGGACCAGAAAGGGAGAGTGAGTCGAAAAGTTTCGTAAAATAAACATGGTTGTCAATGAAACGGTAATGAGGAGCCCGTATGAATTAAGGCCTAGGAGACAGTCATTTAATATTTTTTTAGGTTATGTATAGATTCAGCGTAATTAACATAAGCAGCTGCGAAGCAGCATTGGATTTAATGGAGAACTAAGTGATAAGTAGTCCTGCCTGTAGGTGAGGTGTAGAGAAGGCGAGATGATGCGGTTCATAACGAGACTACTGATCTTCACCAGGGTGGAAGAGTTACGGAACCATCACCCAGAAGAGGGAATGCTGTTTGTCAGGCAAGAAGAAGTAGCGATCATCAGTCATCGCTGGGTGATACAGGTGATATTCAACGCATGGGAGATGCGCAAAGAGTTGAAAAGATCGGAAGAAGCATTCGCCAAATTCTGCAAGGGAATGGAAAGGCAGGGGATACTCAAAGGAAGTGCCGGAGTATGTGACAGAGTAGAGGGGACGTGCGAGAAATTAAGGAGTGAGATGGCCCAGGTACTGCGTGTTATTCGACATACGCAAAGTGAGAGGAGTAGGATCAAGGCTGGAGGTCGGCTTACGAAAACAAATTTTGGAACTGCTGTTGAGGAAGATATTCGACACCGTAGAAGCGGTTAAGCAGTGGGCAAAGAGGAACAAAACCATGAGTGATTGGCACACTATGCAGATTGTAAGTTTGGAGAAGGACATACTGAATAACACACAACAACAACAACAACAACAACAACTACTACTACTACTACTACTACTACGACAACTGGAGAAGTACATCTACATCTACATCTACATCTATACTCCGCGAGCCACCTTGCGGTGTGTGGCGGAGGGTACTTATTGTACCACTATCTGATCCCCCCTTCCCTGTTCCATTCACGAATTGTGCGTGGGAAGAACGACTGCTTGTAAGTCTCCGTATTTGCTCTAATTTCTCGGATCTTTTCGTTGTGATCATTACGCGAGATATATGTGGGCGGTAGTAATATGTTGCCCATCTCTTCCCGGAATGTGCTCTCTCGTAATTTCGATAATAAACCTCTCCGTATTGCGTAACGCCTTTCTTGAAGTGTCCGCCACTGGAGCTTGTTCAGCATCTCCGTAACGCTCTCGCGCTGACTAAATGTCCCCATGACGAATCGCGCTGCTTTTCGCTGGATCATGTCTATCTCTTCTATTAATCCAACCTGGTAAGGGTCCCATACTGATGAGCAATACTCAAGAATCGGACGAACAAGCGTTTTGTAAGCTACTTCTTTCGTCGATGAGTCACATTTTCTTAGAATTCTTCCTATGAATCTCAACCTGGCGCCTGCTTTTCCCACTATTTGTTTTATGTGATTATTCCACTTCTGATCGCTCCGGATAGTAACTCCTAAGTATTTTACGGTCGTTACCGCTTCCAATGATTTACCACCTATGGCATAATCGTACTGGAATGGATTTCTGCCCCTATGTATGCGCATTATATTACATTTATCTACGTTTAGGGAAAGCTGCCAGCTGTCGCACCATGCATTAATCCTCTGCAGGTCCTCCTGGAGTACGTACGAGTCTTCTGATGTTGCTACTTTCTTGTAGACAACCGTGTCATCTGCAAATAGCCTCACGGAGCTACCGATGTTGTCAACTAAGTCATTTATGTATATTGTAAACAATAAAGGTCCTATCACGCTTCCCTGCGGTACTCCCGAAATTATCTCTACATCTGCAGATTTTGAACCGTTAAGAATGACATGTTGTGTTCTTTCTTCTAGGAAATCCTGAATCCAATCACAAACCTGGTCCGATATTCCGTAAGCTCGTATTTTTTTCACTAAACGCAAGTGCGGAACCGTATCAAATGCCTTCCTGAAGTCCAGGAATACGGCATCAATCTGCTCGCCAGTGTCTACGGCACTGTGAATTTCTTGGGCAAATAGGGCGAGCTGAGTTTCACATGATCTCTGTTTGCGGAATCCATGTTGGTTATGATGAAGGAGATTTGTATTGTCTAAGAACGTCATAATACGAGAACATAAAACATGTTCCATTATTCTACAACAGATTGACGTAAGCGAAATAGGCCTATAATTATTCGCATCTGATTTATGACCCTTCTTGAAAATGGGAACGACCTGCGCTTTCTTCCAGTCGCTAGGTACTTTACGTTCTTCCAGCGATCTACGGTAAATTGCTGATAGAAAGGGGGCAAGTTCTTTAGCATAATCACTGTAGAATCTTAAGGGTATCTCGTCTGGTCCGGATGCTTTTCCGCTACTAAGTGATAGCAGTTGTTTTTCAATTCCGATATCGTTTATTTCAATATTTTCCATTTTGGCGTCCGTGCGCCGGCTGAAGTCAGGGACCGTGTTACGATTTTCCGCAGTGAAACGGTTTCGGAACACTGAATTCAGTATTTCTGCCTTTCTTCGGTCGTCCTCTGTTTCGGTGCCATCGTGGTCAACGAGTGACTGAATAGGGGATTTAGATCCGCTTACCGATTTTACATATGACCAAAACTTTTTAGGGTTCTTGTTTAGATTGTTTGCCAATGTTTTATGTTCGAATTCGTTGAATGCTTCTCTCATTGCTCTCTTTACGCTCTTTTTCGCTTCGTTCAGCTTTTCCTTATCACCTATGATTCGACTACTCTTAAACCTATGATGAAGCTTTCTTTGTTTCCGTAGTACCTTTCGTACATGATTGTTATACCACGGTGGATCTTTCCCCTCGCTTTGGACCTTAGTCGGTACGAACTTATCTAAGGCGTACTGGACGATGTTTCTGAATTTTTTCCATTTTTGTTCCACATCCTCTTCCTCAGAAATGAACGTTTGATGGTGGTCACTCAGATATTCTGCGATTTGTGCCCTATCACTCTTGTTAAGCAAATATATTTTCCTTCCTTTCTTGGCATTTCTTATTACACTTGTAGTCATTGATGCACCCACTGACTTTTGATCACTGATACCCTCTTCTACATTCACGGAGTCGAAAAGTTCCGGTCTATTTGTTGCTATGAGGTCTAAAACGTTAGCTTCACGAGTTGGTTCTCTAACTATCTGCTCGAAGTAATTCTCGGACAAGGCAGTCAGGATAATGTCACAAGAGTCTCTGTCCCTGGCTCCAGTTCTGATTGTGTGACTATCCCATTCTATACCTGGTAGATTGAAGTCTCCCCCTATTACAATAGTATGATCACGAAACTTCTTCACGACGTTCTGCAGGTTCTCTCTGAGGCGCTCAACTACTACGGTTGCTGATGCAGGTGGTCTATAGAAGCATCCGACTATCATATCTGACCCACCTTTGATACTTAACTTAACCCAGATTATTTCACATTCGCATTCGCTAATAACTTCACTGGATATTATTGAATTCTTTACTGCTATAAATACTCCTCCACCATTGGTGTTTATCCTATCCTTGCGGTATATATTCCATTCTGTGTCTAGGATTTCGTTACTGTTCACTTCCGGTTTTAACCGACTTTCCGTTCCTAATACTATATGCGCACTATTTCCTTCAATAAGAGATACTAATTCAGGAACCTTGCTCTGGATACTCCTGCAGTTTACCAATATTACGTTAACTTTTCCTGTTTTTGGTCTCTGAGGACGGACGTTCTTTATCAACGATGATAATGTCCTCTCTGGTAAGCCGTCAGGTATTTTATCGTTTCGCCCAAGGGGGGGTCCCTCTAACCTAAAAAACCCCCGTGTGCACGCCACACGTACTCTGCTACCCTAGTAGCTGCTTCCGGTGTGTAGTGCACGCCTGACCTGTCTAGGGGGGCCCTACAGTTCTCCACCCAATAACGGAGGTCGATGAATTTGCAACCATTATAGTCGCAGAGTCGTCTGAGCCTCTGGTTTAGACCCTCCACACGGCTCCAAACCAGAGGACCGCGATCGACTCTGGGCACTATGCTGCAGATATTAAGCTCAGCTTGCACTCCGCGTGCGATGCTGGTTGTCTTCACCAAATCAGCCAGCCGCCGGAAGGAACCAAGGATGGCCTCAGAACCCAAGCGGCAGGCGTCATTCGTTCCGACATGTGCTACTATCTGCAGCCGGTCACACCCAGTGCGTTCAATAGCTGCCGGAAGGGCCTCCTCCACATTACGGACGAGACCCCCCGGCAAGCACACCGAGTGCACACTGGCATTCTTCCCCGACCTACCCGCTATTTTCCTGAGGGGCTCCATAACCCGCCTAACGTTGGAGCTCCCTATAACTAATAGGCCCGCCCTCTGTGACTGTCGGGACCTTGCCGGAGAATCGGCCACTGGCCCAACAGGCGAGGCATCCTGTGGTGGCTCGGAAACGATGTCATCACCACTAGGAAGCACCCCGTACCTGTTGGAAAGGGGTAAGGCAGCTGCCACGCGGCCAGATCCCACCTTCGCCTTTCGGCCAGGCACGCGCGAGCCCACCACTGTCCGCCATTCACCCTGGAGTGATGGCTGACCGGTAAGATGCTCACTGCCGGAAGACGCAGCGACATCAGGGATTCCATGTGATTCCAAGGCCACCGAAGTAGGCATAGGTCTCACCACAGTTGCCCCAACGCCACTACGAGCCGACGCCTGCGCCTCGAGCTCGATGAGCCTAACAGACAAAGCCTCCACCTGCCCCCGAAGAGTGGCCAATTCTCCTTGCGTCCGCTCACAACAACCACAGTCCCTACACATGACTATGTTTACCCTACTCTATACGGTGACAAATTCCCAAGATAATCTTCTGATGAGCTACTCTGATAATCAAGAAACACTCACTGAAATACGAGACGCGAAAACTACGCTAGGTTTTCCCAGAAAAACTATTTAAAAGCTAAGCGCAGCAAATAAGTACAAAAACGCTTTATACAAACAGTACTCGCTGCTGCTGGTGCTCTCGCTCTGGCTGTCACAAGACAACTGCTGATTCAAGTGACTAGTGGCTAACGGCCGCGAAACAAACAAAAGACGGTTTTAGGGCGCTTTCTGTTCTAAACGATCAAGAAAACACTAAGAAATCTAACACGAAAACTACGTAAAGTTTTATCAAGAACTGTTAGTTACTATGCAGAGCAGATAAACACAAATAGAATCCCTTCCTTAGTGGGTGGTCGTAAACAAAATGCAAAATAAACGCTTTATACAAACAGTACTCGCTGCTGCTGGTGCTCTCGCTCTGGCTGTCACAAGACAACTGCTGATTCAAGTGACTAGTGGCTAACGGCCGCGAAACAAACAAAAGACGGTTTTAGGGCGCTTTCTGTTCTAAACGATCAAGAAAACACTAAGAAATCTAACACGAAAACTACGTAAAGTTTTATCAAGAACTGTTAGTTACTATGCAGAGCAGATAAACACAAATAGAATCCCTTCCTTAGTGGAAGGTCGTAAACAAAATGCAAAATAAACGCTTTATGCAAACAGTACTCGCTGCTGCTGGTGCTCTCGCTCTGGCTGTCACAAGACAATGTGGTATGGCACAGCTACAGAAAAGGCAGTTAATCAGAATGTCAGGAAACTGAAAACCGAACTAAACGTCTTAGATAGGGAAGTAGTAATGACAAAATGGAGTCCGTAGAAGATAGTGTTTGGGAGGCTCGAGGGAGAGTAACATAACTACAGGAGGCTATGCAGCAGGCTGTACGAGGTGAGCTAGGGGTCAATATTTTGTCCTCAGAACAATATTTAGAGGCTCTAAGGAAAGTACAGAAGGAATTACCGCCGGTGTTGGGGTTGGTTTTGGAACGAGAGCAGAAAATCTTACCTTTTTATTTCAAGGTAGCCGAAATATCGGTGAGAACTGATGGAGCAAAAGTTTACTTCTCCGTTTCCATCCCGGTAGTAGCAGGGAAACAACCTCGTTATGCGTGCTATACAGTTAATGCAAATCCTGTCAAGCGAGGGACATTGAAGAAATTTTCAAGACTACAAACGCAGCGACTATTATTAATTGCAAAAGGCAAGGGAAGATATGTAGAAATGGAGGAAACAAAGTTACAAAAACTCTACTGAGTGGAAGTTATAGTCTGTCCGAAAATGTTACTAAGAGATGGGCAGGATTTTTGCTCTGTAAAATTGCTGATGTGACAAAAGGAGGTAATAGAGTGCAATAACGAGGTGGTGGAGCCGGAATTGTACTTTCAGCCGGTCGAGGCACATTGGTTGTACTCCACCTTTAACATGATTTTAGTAGCGTAGTAGTTTCGAGCAGGAAAAGATTACGCCAGCAAAGAGGCTGGAATTAAACACAAGTGGTTTCTTATTAAATGAAATAGCACGCGAGATAATGGGGCCTGCTTTCCATCTGCTCGCCGTGATTTCAAAGATAACTCAACTGAGTATTTGGGAGCCTCGTTTGTATTGGCCAGAGGAGACCGTCGAAGCGCTGCCTGCCACAAATCCAGCCAGTGTAAATCAGACTCTACGGCTGGAATTAATGCAGTCCATAAACATCTGAACCATCAGGAGGGACGAGTCTCCCTGGAAACCTTAGTCAGTATGTAAATTTATACAAGGAGAAATCAGTAATGGAAAGAAACAACACTGACAACTGTCATACCAGCCTCCACTGCGACACTTGTTCTGCTGAGCGTAATACTTGTTTCGGTAGGCAGAAAGCAAAGCACAGAACTGAGTTCAGACCCAGTCATCGTTCAGATTCCAATGGATTGGATACCTCGAGCATAAAAGCAGCAGAAGGAAAATGAACGGAGAAGAGGGTAGTAGTATGGATAATTGATTCATTTTAGCTTATGTGTTTGGAATAGAGATTTGGAGGTCATTGTGGAAGAAGCCTAGTAATGAAATATGTTCCATGATGTTTCAGTTAATGAGTAGGGCAAGAGAGCCTGTAGAAATGTATAAGACTAAGTAAGAGGGATAAGGAAACGAATTGTTAGAATAATTCTTATGAGACGAAACAGGGCCAGAATGGCCAGTCATGAGGAACTCCAGTGTAAAGCGTAACCTAGTTTGATCGACCCGACGGACCGGGCCTTGGTAAAGAGGAAGGAAATTTATTATATCGATTGTATTCGATCGAAACTTACACCAGAGTAGGAGTGAGTTGAAACAGAGCCAGTCACAGGCAGGCAAGAGTGTTATACGCTGTGTACCAAAACACAGCCCACAGGTATAGCGAGGCACAGCCACCTGGACCCTGTATAGCAACAGCCGACACTACTATACGCTGGCAGAAAGATGGAAACCTTTCCTTGCTTGCCACCATGGAATTGTTTAGTGTGTATGCCTTAAGCCTGAAACGAACATAGTCTGGAGTGTATAAGTGCTCAGCCATTTGTATACTAAAATACTGTCGTCTCAGTATCACAGTCTAAACCACGAGCCTTTGACAACTGGAGCAACATCCTAGAATACAGTATTGGGTCCGCTGTTTGACCACAGGATCGGGCAGCCTACCCTGAGTCACGAGGGCAGCCGCCATAGGAGCAGAGAGTCGCCCGATCGCTGGAAGGAAGTCACAGTCGCCTCCGCGGTACTGCCAGTTGCGTTGGCGCATTGTCATCACAGTCGCAGCTCGAGACTCCGCTCACATTCGCATTCGAGTGGTGCCGCATTCTGTCCTGCTCTTTACACTGTCAGCTATGCTGGAAGCCTATTGTTTACACGAGAGGCAACTGGATGCCTCCACTAAGCTCTTCCTAATGTACCATGTCCAATGGCTGGCATAAATAAGTTAGTTAAAATTTTTTTGTAGTTCTGACGTCTCATTTCATGCTCCACCGATGACAATCAATGGGTCATCTAACATGAAATGGACAAAGCATCCTGGTGCTGTATAAGAATCCTAATGACATCACTTACATTAAACTTTGCTTGTCTGATAAATATTTCTGATGTGGAATTCAGTCATCTTATTGAATAGGAGCATTTATACTGAGTTATGTCATTGCACGGTTTACAGCCTAGTGAGTTAAGGAATTGGCACTTGTTCCATGTGGTCATGTTGTGCCTCCACTCTGAAGAGCATGCGCTGGCTCCAAGTGTTTGTTTTATAGCTTATACCCAACCTGCTTCAGGTGCAGTTGTATTAAGATTTCTGCAGCATATAAGTCGATTAGGTGTCACTCTTAGTCTGCACTCTCCAACACGGGATTGTCTAATGTCTGGACACAATTGGAAGTTTTTATGGCGTTGATGGGATCCTCTCTGCTCTTATATCGTGAGAGAATAGTAAGGAAGAAATCATAGATTTTGTGACTCTCTTTGTCATTGTGGGATAGGTTCATTGCAAAGTAACACTCGAATGAATTGTGATGACCACAATGTCTGTGGTGAAAGTTTTAGATGATTCACCCTGTAATACATACAAAATGTTTTTCTACATTCTTTTTCTACATCAGACCCACTGCAGTATTTTACATACCGGTATAATTGCTTCTGATATTGTCGCGTAGAAAAAGGTGTAATTGTATGAATGACGAACACTAACTTCACTTAACGAAGATTTATTCAGCACTTGTACATACATACCAGAGCGCGGAACGAAACTGCCTCCGATCACAACACATACAGTATATACGCAGCTACAGAACATTCTACTACAAAATTCTTGACATTTTTGGATACTTTTAGAATGTATTTGAACCGAATATAGAAATTAAAATTGTACAGTCCAGGTGGCTTTTCAACTAACGATCATCCATGCAACAGTTTAGTATCATATCCACTAAACCATGGTGCTACTCAACTTTTTCTGCGATATTGCTCCCTCCTTAAGTGAAAAGCGTCTCGGTGTTACGTCGTCGTCACCGGTCCTGCATACTACAGCTCCTGATGACTGATTCTCGCCTTGGCGATGATCTTTTTAGAACTTCTTTTGCCGCTACGCTCTTCGTCACCTTTCCGCTTGTTGCCTGTCACTGGAGCTTCGAATTTACCCTGGGTTGCAGAGACCTTATAGGGCTTCATTCGAAGGACGTGGACCGTATTCTGATCTTTCGTCGTCTGTCGAGTTCATAAGTAACATCAGACATCTGTCTTACAACCTTATAAGGTCCAAAGTAGCGCCTGAGGAGCCTCTCAGAGAGACCAACCTTCCGAACAGGAGTGAAGATCCAGACGAGGTCACCAGGCTTGAGCTTGCACCGTGCGGAGTCGAGCTAACTCAAAAATGGTTCAAATGGCTCTGAGCACTATGGGACTCAACATCTTAGGTCATAAGTCCCCTAGAACTTAGAACTACTTAAACCTAACTAACCTAAGGACATCACACACACCCATGCCCGAGGCAGGATTCGAACCTGCGACCGTAGCAGCCTCGCGGTTCCGGACTGCAGCGCCAGAACCGCACGGCCACCGCGGCCGGCTCGAGCTAACTGCCAAGCTTCCTCAGCTCTGGTTAACACCTGGCCGATGTAGTCGTCGTCCGTGTCATCAGGATGTAACGGAAACACAGTGTCCATCGTCGTAGTCGCCTCACGCCCATGCACCAGGAAAAATGGCGTAAATAAAAAAAAATGGTTCAAATGGCTCTGAGCACTATGCTACTTAACATCTATGGTCATCAGTCCCCTAGAACTTAGAACTACTTAAACCTATCTAACCTAAGGACATCACACAACACCCAGTCATCACGAGGCAGAGAAAATCCCTGACCCCGCCGGGAATCGAACCCGGGAACCCGGGCGTGGGAAGCGAGAACGCTACCGCACGACCACGAGCTGCGGACCTGGCGTAAATCCTGTGGTGTCTTGTTTGGCGGTGTTATAGGCAAACGTAACGGAAGGTAGCACCTCATACCAGTTCCTCTGCTCAACATTGACGAACATTGATAGCACGTCGGCCAATGTCTTATTAAGGAGTTCAGTAAGCCTGTCAGTTTGCGGATGGTAGGTAGTCGTCATGTGATGAGTAATGTTGCACCGACGGTTTATCTCTGTCACAAGATTCGATTGAAAAACTTTCCCTCGATCCAGACGGTTTATCTCTGTCACAAGTTTCAATTGAAAAACTTTCCCTCGATCCGTAATTAACGACCTTGGGGCATCATGCTTTAATACAATGTCTTCCACGATGAATTTGGCTACCTCGGATGCTTCGGCTGTTTTCTCTGCTTCTGTAATGGCATAGCGTGTCAGATAATCAATGGAAGCAATAATCCATCTATTGCCACTAGCAGACGTTGGAAATCGTCCGAGGACGTCAAGGCGTTTCGGCGGTGGAATTGGTACGAGTCGGCCAGGTGGTTTCTGAGGAACTGCGTTTCTCCTCTGGTACTCTCGACAGTGCGACACATAGTGACGGACACTCCTAAATAAACCTGGCCAGAAAAAATCTTGCGGATTCTTTCGTATGTCTTAATAAATCCTAAATGTCCGGCCTCAGGCGTGTGATAGAATTTCTGTAGAACTTCTAAGTGCATGTGTTTAGAAATCACTGGTAGCCACTGTGTCGTCGATAATGTGGCGCTATCACAAGTTACAATACCCAGCGACTCCACCAGTATAATGGCACGTAGAAGAAGGTGTAATTAGATGAATGACGAATACTAACTTCACTTAACGAAGGTTTAATTAGCACTTGCACATACAACAGCTCGGAGCGAACTGCCTCTGGCCAGAACACATACAGTATATATACAGCTACAGAACATTGCACTACAATGGTTTTTGACATTTGTGGATACTTCTAGAATGTACTCGAACCGAATATACAGCCGGCCGTGGTGGCCGAGGGGTTCTAGGCGCTTCAGTCCGGAACTGCGCGACTGCTACGGTCGCAGGTTCGAATCCTGCCTCGGGCGTGGATGTGTGTGATGTCCTTAGGTTAGTTAGGTTTAAGTAGTTCTAAGTTCTAGGGGACTGATGACCTGAGATGTTAAGTCCCATAGTGCTCAGAGCCATTTGAACCATTTTTGAACCGAATATATAAATTAAAACTGTACAGTCCAGGTGGGTTTTAAAGTCACGATCCTCCATTCAACAGTTTAGTATCACATCTCCTACTCCAAGGTGTTACTCAGCTTCTTCTGCGACAATATGACTACGATGCATTCTGTAATGCATTTACAGCAGTAGGAGCAGTAATATGCTGTCATATGCCATCTTTAAATACTACTTACATCCATTTAATACTTATGGGAGTAACAGTGATAGTTTTAAGTACTGCACGAACATATCATTTTAAACGGTTGTAATTCATTCACAAAAACGATATGACCGTGAAAATCAATCGCAAAGTCTTTGAATATTCGTTTGACATAGAGACTCTGCCTTTCTTACTCTGTCTCCAATGCATTTTTTAGATTACCCTAATTCATAACATGTGAATGATGTAAAAAAATGCAGGAGCCTCCAGATATTAGCTACAGTATTACATCTCCCTACATCTGAATAATGGACATCTTATTGCTAAAAATCGGTTATCTGGAGGACAAGATCAGTCAAATTGTGCTATCATCAGAGCAATAATATACTCTATCCTACCACATACATCATTCCACTCCATCTCCATAAATTACACTTTAGCATCATGTTTAACAACTCCATTTCTATTATTATTTTGCAGTCACTATCTGGTTCCCCCGGGTGTTTCCATACTCCACTGATAAACTTCTTGGGGATATGGAAGGTGCCTTGAGGAACAAAATGAGGGCAGGGACCCATGTCTGGAAACGCTATCCAATAACGCTACTGAGTGTCGAAATTACAGGCATTGGCGCCTGCTAGGCCTCATCTCCACCAGTATGCATGACGCTGTGCGCGAAAGGACCAGAGGCAGATCGTGGCAGATGACCAGGATCGTTAGTGCAGAACATGGAGCTACCTGCTGCATAGACAGGACTGTCTCCTATGAATGCGATGCTCTTTTACTTTATTGGCTGACAATGTTAGACACTGGCTTCTATCCGCAGTGTTCGGGGAGGTACCCAAAAGAAACCGAACTTTTTGTTGAACTTATTTAGTCACATTTTAACCAAAACCCTTCAGTTCCTTTCAAAGTACTCGCACTTGAACTGACAAATTCGTCTATTATTTTATTCCATTTTTCAACACGTTGTTTAAATTCATCTTTCGTGCTGCTTGAAAGCACCTCAGTCTTTTTTTCCTTCACCTCAGCAGTATGAGGAAAACTTCCTTTTCATGCCTGTTTTGAGTCTAGAAAACCATAAAAAGCCGTATTGGGTAAGATCGGGTGACTATGAGAGGTGAAAAACATGGATCATACCATTTTTGGTCAAGAACTGTCGTACTGACAGAGCTGTGTGAGCAGGAGCATTGTGATGATGGATAAACCAGCCACCTGACTGCAACAAAACAGGCTGCTTCCGCCGCGCTGTTGCGTAATTTTTTGAAAACTTACAAGAAGCAGCCTAATTAACTGTCTGACTCAGCGAAACTCTGAATGGACGAATCCATTCGCTTCGAAAAAACAAATCAGCATTGTCTTAATGTTTGATTTCATCCAACGAGCTTCCTTCGCCCGAGGCGAACCTAAGTCTTGCACTGGCTTGATTATTGGTTTGATCAAAGATCATGGACATAGTACCAAGTTTCGTCGCATGTGATACTTTTTGAAAACGGTTTGAATCAATTCGTAACCCTACTATCAAAGCACAACATACTTGCACATGACCTTGTTTTTGTTCAGCAGTCAGCAGTCGTGGCACGAATTTGACAGCCATTCTTTTCATTGCTATATCTACTGCCACAATTCTGAGCACAGAACTCCAAATCACTTCCGACAGCTCCATAATTTATTCAATTTTGTGTGTTTTGGCAGTGGAAGGAGGACCAGAACAAGATTTGTCATTATTTCACATGGTGCCAATTTTGAAACGGGAAAACCACTGAAACATTTGAGTTTTCCCCATAGCATCGTTGTTGTAAGCCGTTTTTAACATTTGAAGAGTTTCTGTTCCACTTTTTTCGAGTAAAATGTGGAATTTCACCGCCGCAGTGTTCACGAATATCTGCAACTGCAAAAATGACGATCACACAAAACGGTTCGCACTATAAACTCCGCCGAAATTAGTCCTGACTTGCAACGACGGCACTCGGCTTACTAACTCTGGAACCTTCGCCCTACGCGCTCTTAGGGGCGAGGCATGGTACTACAAAAGTTATACCCACCAAAGAATTAGTTCGGTTTATTTTGGATACTCGCTCGTATCGTTTCCCGGAATCCTGTTTAGAATCTCAGATGTTATGGGTTATGGTAAACAGGATGTAACAGACAGAAAATGACAGCATCGAAATTACGGGGCAAACGTCAGCCTACGCAGCAGCTAACGCCGTCTGGAGTGTGTGCCAATCGGCGGCGTTATATGAATCATGGCAGACATTCCGAGACGTCACGCTTTTATTGATTTTAAAGGATTGGAATTATGAATGCTAGGAAACGGGTTGTAACCATATTTGTAGACACTGTGGCAAGCGTCTGACAACAGGACCTAAGGAATGCACATTGTCATTTATCCCATTCGTAATAGAAAATGAATATATTGTAGGAGTACAAAGTAAACAACATGTGAAACAAACGTTAAAAATCAAATTTTCCATTGCAATAAAAACTATTTTATTCACTTGTTTAAATTAGTTTACCAAATCCCTGGTGGTCCCTACAACAATACTTTCACCACTTGCATATTAGATAGTTGCAGTATGTGTTCAAAACCCCTACTTCCAGTGTCGCAATGTGCCTGACATCTGCATGTCATTGACTGCAACACTTGCTCAAAGATACCGGGCATGGTGCGAACAACATCATATTCCTCAACACTAGGTCATCTGCAGATTCCTTGGGTTTTCATGCAATACAATCTATAGTTGTCTACACAGGAAGAAGTCTAGCGGAATGAGGTCAGGTGACCGAGGTGCCTACATTACAGGGCCACCTCGAACAATCCAATGACCCCCAAACATTGGTTTGACTTGGGTTCTGGCAGTTCGATTGAAGTGCGTTGGTTCCCCATCGTGCTGGAACCAAATACATGGACAGACTACAAGAGACACCTCCTCCAGTAGCTCCAGTAACATGCTGGATGAACGTTGGATAGCTGTCACCTGTGAGATGTGAAAGAAGCATGTAGGGGCCAGTCAGGTAATGATGGACCACGCCTACCATGATGATGAACTTTTTCTGATGACCCTGTGTTGTGGTGGCATAGAGGTTTGCCTCTCCTCACACGTGTCAACTGTGGATGTTGAACACACCCTCATGGGTGAAAGACGCCTTGTCCGTGTTAAACACTTATGCAGCATGACACAGCTGCCTGACACAACTTGGTGGGATCCACTGCTCGAACTTCGCATGTGGAGCAAAATCGTGCACCACTGGCGCCTGTGTCTTCTGAAGATGTAATGCATGTACTCCTTCCTCATGGTGTACCTGCCAAACCTCTGAGTGGGTGCTTGTGAATTGGTCCACAACTAGCTTCTGTAATACGATTTGTACTAGACATGGTGTACATACTCCTCAAGCCTGGCCATGGTCATGTTGACGCCCTGTGGAATGACCTGTGTCACACAGAGGAGGATGGATGGCTGCAAATGTGGAGTGGTGTGGATGATGCCTATTGGCGTATCATTGCCCATAGATGCATAGCCCTATGTGTAAATTGCCACACCCATCACAATATGTGAAATGCATCTCGTGCTGCTAAGCCCAGTTATACGTCACTATGGTGCAACACACCAGCATGTGGTAGACTAAGACTGAGTGCTGTGTTTCTTTTGCATATGCTTGTCATTTCCCTCTGCCACTACTTTTGTTAGCAATATCTGCCATGTTGATATGACTGGTATGGCCGCATTCAGCGCCATCGACCGTCCAAACTGCTGTCAGGTACAGTGCAGGAAGATCTATCAACAGTTTGTTCATGAACAATGTCATGACTACTGTGGGAGGAGACATCATGCGGCAGACGCTGGCGCCTTTATCTTCGACGCTTTGTACCGTGAATGGATGAGGTTTCCGGAAGTTATAGGGCCCGGTGGGGACGAGATAACCTTTACACAAAACCAAAGGGTCATTCCAGCAAATCTCATAAAATTGGAGACATCATATTCTGCTGTTATCAGCGACAAGACTTCCTTATGTCCACGGATAATCCAGGAATCACGAGACAGGGTCAAGGAGGACACAGAAGGGTGATGAAGGGAGGAGATTTTGGTTATTCCCTCTTCACCAATGTCATCGAACGTACGGATACCTCTGTTCCTCCCCTTGCTCCTAGCTTCCAGTACCTGGGCCGAACACCACCATCTGAACTTAACGGTCCCATGACTACACAGGACTTGAGCCTCACACTCCACACTAAATGCAACACTGCTTCCTGCCACGACCGCATTACCTACCGCCATCTCCAACACTGCCCTCTCTCCTTTCTTGCAGTCCTTGCCAACCCTCTACAATGTAATACTTGCCAGTCTTCTACCCCGACCTGTGGAAAACCTCCCGTATCCTGATGTTCTCCAAACCCAATAAGCTTCTGTCTGATGCCTCTTCCTATTGCCCTATATGTCTCACCTTGGTGTTCAGCGATCTCTCGGAATCCGTCCTTACCCAGCACATCCATCATCAACTCCACTGACACCATTTCCTCACCACCACTCAATGTGGCTTACGACCTTCCTTCTCTGCTGATGACCAACTCCTACGCCTCACTCATCTCCTCTACCTCCAGCTTAACTCCCATCGCTCCACCATTCTTGTCTCCCTCGACCTCAAAAAGGCCTATATGGCATCCCGGTCTCCTGTTTAAACTCCAAATCTACGCTCTTCTTACCAACTATGTCCGTCTGATTGCCTTCCTCGTCTCCCACCGTCCCTCCTACGTTACCATCTATAACGCCGATTCCCACACCTTCTACTACTCCTCAGGTGTCCCCCAGAGCTCTGTCCTCTCCTGCAGTATGCCGATGACACTGCCCTCCTTGCACTCGCTCCTACCCTTCAACAGTCCCAACGTGTTCTCCAGAATCACCTTGACCTTGCCTCCAAGACCCAGGCAATCATCATAGGCCGTACCACTCGCTCCTTCCAGCTTCTTGATTTTTCCCTTACCATCTGCGCCCGTCCTGTGCGCCTCTCCCCCACCCTCACCTACCTTGGACTCACTGTTGACTGTCACCTCACCTGCACCCCTCATCTCCACTCCATCCAATCCAAAGCCAACAGCCACCTTCAACTCTAGCTCCTCTCTGGTTGGACATCCTCCACACGTACAAATTCTTAATCCATCCCATCTTCTGTTACTCTAGTCCTGCCTGGATATCCGTCTCACTCCACATTCTATAAGTCGCTCCAGATCCTCGAGCGCCATGCACTCCGACTCGTCTTTCATATATGCCTCCTGTCTCCCATGCGGATCCTCTATGACCTGATTCCTTTTCCCCATCTGCCTTTTCCTAGAACATATCGGCGTCCTCTACACCTCCAGCTGACTTGATCTCCCTCATCCCCTAATTGCTTATTTTCTCTCCAACCCCCACCCGCTGCTGCACCTTCACTCTTGTGTCCCTCCTACCTTCCACCTTTACACCCTTCATCTCCTTTCCCAAGGTGGCTTCCATCAACTCCCCCTCCCAGATTATGCCCTCTCTCCCTCAACTTATCCCTCTTATCAACTTTGATCCTCACCATCCCTGCCCTCCCTCTGTCGTTTCCCCAGGCTTCCTCCACCCCTTTCCATCCTGTTTCTTCTCCACCTACCCACTCCTTGACTCCATTCTCTCCCCCTGAGTCCTTTTTCTTTCCCCTCCACTAGCTTCCCCACTCTGCCCTGCCCTCCCCCCCCCCCCCCCCCAAGGCATGGATGTGTGTGATGTCCTTAGGTTAGTTAGGTATAGGTAGTTGTAAGTTCTAGGGGACTGATGACCTAAGATGTTGAGTCCCATAGTGTTCAGAGCCATTTTTTGCCCCCCTTCCCCTTCTTGCTTTCCCCATCCTTCCTTCCCCTCATCCACCCGGATTCTCCACAGTCCCTCCCCCCCTCCAGTCTGTTTTAGCTGTGGTGTTTTATCTTTGTCTCTAATCTCTGGTGCAGTGTTTGAGTGTTCAGTGTTGTGTGTCCCATTTTTAAAGTGTTGCGAACAGAAACGATACTGTTGCCACGTTTTTAAATTGTGGCTGTATAATTACTGTGTGTCTTCATTAGCATCGTCAACCCCGTGTTTTTTCTATTTTAACTTCCGTATCTTTGAGCCATTTTGCTACTTTTAACAACGTCACCGGTTTTTCGCCTTTACATATTGTTTGTCATCTTCCCATTATGTTTTTTAACTCTTCTATCGGCTGTAGAACGGCGTATTAAGCTACTATCAACCCACTCAAAATTCAATAAAGGAAAAAAAAATTAGTAATGTGATACATAACCTCTTAACAGCAAACAAACACTGGGACCGGCGCCACCCTCTCTATCAACTCCTCCAAGTACTGGTCAGCCTTCAACCCCCTTACTGATAGCCGCAGTGGTCCACAACCCCACAGCGACTACGGCAGTCCACTTCACCCCCTACACCGCCCCACAGCGAAACACTCTTTCAGGGTTACTGTGCAGTTCACGTCTCACACCAGTCGAGTATAACTGCTATATTTGTGTGGTAGAGTAATGGTGGTGTACGCATACGTGGAGAACTTGTTTGTGCAGCAATCGCCGACACAGTGTAGCTGAGGCGGAATAAGGGAAACCAGGCCGCATTCCCCGAGGCAGATGGAAAACTGCCTAAAAACCATACACAGACACAAGTCGGCCAGGGGGATTCGTGCGGGGCACCAGACGCTCCTTCCCGATCCGAAAAGCCATTCGTTAGACCACACGGCTAACTGGGCAGGCCCAGAGCAGGAGCACTTGGAGTGTGGGTGCTTCGTGTAAAATTTGCAGAAGCATGAGGTGTGGGGGGTGCGAGGGTCCTCCCTCCCATTCCCTCTCTTCTTTAACCTTGTGTTTTACAGTTCGCAGTATGACCTTGGAGATAAGGAAGTGCTGACGCTGATGTCAGCGAAATATAACATGCAGAGTTGTCTCGGGTTAATACGACGCTACAGATAAGAAAATGCTGATGATGATGGCAGCGAATATGTGAATCGTATGCCCATTGCATTCCAGCCCAACAGTGGTTGTAGATTGTTCAGAGCAAAACGTGTTGGTGAAAACTGGAACTGAAGATGTACATATTAAATTTGAATAATCACAAAACTTACCTCCAGGCACCACAACATATGCATCTCATATGGTACTCTCCTTTCACAAGAATCATACAGCATCTACTATAAATGTAGAGGTACGGTGTGACATGAGAAGTGTCTTAAGAACGCCACTCAGAATGGAATCCTCATTACACATACACGGGGGATTTATGACATGTGTGGACACTTAGTGTTTATGGATGTTGCAATCATGACATTGTCCAATGCTAGACGAGTATTAACACGGTATTCCACAAACTTTCAGGTATTTTAGTAAAGTATAGTGGTCTATTAATAGACAAACTGCTGCATGGGTAAATTGTTTTCATCATGGAAATCGTTGGTATAATGGGAGATATTTTTATGAAAATATGGTGACATCGCTCAGGAGCTACGGTCATACAGACAGCACAGTTTACATCACAGGCCATCAAAAAGTATCGTGGTTGCATAATGTCCTCAAATGCACATCAACTCGAAATCTCGAAGAGGTCATCTGCCAATAAGTTTGAGGTCTGAGGCTGAAGTATGGTGATGAGAACAGCAGTTACATATGAGCAATAGATAATGTGAGTTATTTTTTAGTTGTATGGCTGATAAATGATATTTTATTTTTAAAAATATGTTATTTATTCAGCTCCTTATATTAAACTTTTCATTATAACTGTAGTCTATGCAATTCATCAAGGATATATGATATAATTTTAGTTACTTTGTGTACACAGCGCTGAATGCGGCAGTGGTCGATGGCTAACTGCAGCCAGGGGTCCATGTAGGCCACTTTGTATATAGGAAATTTCTGTCATTACACGTTTTAGAGCGAAAATGAAAGAAACAAAGATGCAACATGAAGGAATTATCTGAATCGGATGCAATTCGGTAAATATTGACATACTTGTAGAGACAAACAAATGATTACAATTTCACAAAACTTGGTGATTGATTCAAGAAAAAGAGCTTCACAAACTGAGCAAGTCAACAATGTACTGGTCCACCTCAGGCCCTTATGCAAACAGTTATTCGCTTTGGTGTTAATTGATAGAGTTGTTGGATGTCCTCCTGATGAATATCATGCTAAATTCTATCCAAATGGCGTCTTAGATCGTCAGAATCCCGAGCTGGTTAGAGGGCCCTGCCCATAACGCTCTGTATGTTCAAATTTGGAGGCATATTGAGTGACACTATTGGTCAAGATAGAGTTTGGTATGCAGCACGACAAGCAGTACAAACTCTCTCCATGTGCAAGTGGGGACTATCTTGGTGAAATATAGTACCAGGATGACTTGCCAAAGGCCAAAAATTGTGACACAGAATATTGTACCGCTATGCTATAAGGGTGCAGTCGATGACAACCAAAGGTGTCTTGCTGTCAAACGTAATGGCACCCCAGACCATCACTCCAGATTGTTGGGCCATATGGAGATGGCAGATAACAGTCAGATTGGTGTCCCACTGCTGCTCAAGGGGACCCCATAATCCTCTTGGGACTCTGATGATATAACATCCCAATTGGACAGAATTTTTCACGATATCCCCCAGGAGGACATCCAGCAACTCTATCAGTCAATACCAAGCAGAAGAAGTACTTGGGTAATGGCCAGAGGTGAATCAAAGTATTTTTGAGTTGCTCAGTTTGTGAGTCTCTTTCTCTTAACTACACTCCTGGAAATTGAAATAAGAACACCGTGAATTCATTGTCCCAGGAAGGGGAAACTTTATTGACACATTCCTGGGGTCAGATACATCACATGATCACGCTGACAGAACCACAGGCACATAGACACAGGCAACAGAGCATGCACAATGTCGGCACTAGTACAGTGTATATCCACCTTTCGCAGCAATGCAGGCTGCTATTCTCCCATGGAGACGATCGTAGAGATGCTGGATGTAGTCCTGTGGAATGGCTTGCCATGCCATTTCCACCTGGCGCCTCAGTTGGACCAGCGTTCGTGCTGGACGTGCAGACCGCGTGAGACGACGCTTCATCCAGTCCCAAACATGCTCAATGGGGGACAGATCCGGAGATCTTGCTGGCCAGGGTAGTCGACTTACCCCTTCTAGAGCACGTTGGGTGGCACGGGATACATGCGGACGTGCATTGTCCTGTTGGAACAGCAAGTTCCCTTGCCGGTCTAGGAATGGTAGAACGATGGGTTCGATGACGGTTTGGATGTACCGTGCACTATTCAGTGTCCCCTCGACTATCACCAGTGGTGTACGGCCAGTGTAGGAGATTGCTCCCCACACCATGATGCCGGGTGTTGGCCCTGTGTGCCTCGGTCGTATGCAGTCCTGATTGTGGCGCTCACCTGCACGGCGCCAAACACGCATACGACCATCTTTGGCACCAAGGCAGAAGCGACTCTCATCGCTGAAGACGACACGTCTCCATTCGTCCCTCCATTCACGCCTGTCGCGACACCACTGGAGGCGGGCTGCACGATGTTGGGGCGTGAGCGGAAGACGGCCTAACGGTGTGCGGGACCGTAGCCCAGCTTCATGGAGACGGTTGCGAATGGTCCTCGCCGATACCCCTGGAGGAACAGTGTCCCTAATTTGCTGGGAAGTGGCGGTGCGGTCCCCTACGGCACTGCGTAGGATCCTACGGTCTTGGCGTGCATCCGTGCGTCGCTGCGGTCCGGTCCCGGGTCGACGGGCACGTGCACCTTCCGCCGACCACTGGCGACAACATCGATGTACTGTGGAGACCTCACGCCCCACGTGTTGAGCAATTCGGCGGTACGTCCACCCGGCCTCCCGCATGCCCACTATACGCCCTCGCTAAAAGTCCGTCAACTGCACATACGGTTCACGTCCACGCTGTCGCGGCATGCTACCAGTGTTAAAGACTGCGATGGAGCTCCGTATGCCACGGCAAACTGGCTCACACTGACGGCGGCGGTGCACAAATGCTGCGCAGCTAGCGCCATTCGACGGCCAACACCGCGGGTCCTGGTGTGTCCGCTGTGCCGTGCGTGTGATCATTGCTTGTACAGCCCTCTCGCAGTGTCCGGAGCAAGTATGGTGGGTCTGACACACCGGTGTCAATGTGTTCTTTTTTCCATTTCCAGGAGTGTAGATTAATCCCATTTTTCTGATATTGTTGTAGTTGGTTACCTGTACATGACTCTCAAGTTTACTGATTTCCATAAAATTTGGATAATTCCTTCGTGGTGCGACGTATTTTGTTATGTCTTAAAGTGTGTATATAAACTGAAGGACACTCCTCATTCGAAGAAAACTAACTTCCATCGTCTTTCCTCCTTGTGTTATTTTTATTGAAATGCTACTGCAGCACATTCTATGGGTAACCAATAAGTGATGTTATCTTTTAGATAAATAATGTATTTGCTTATTCAAATCCTCATATACTTCTTACAGGGTAGATTCTTGTCATACATTGTCTTGCAAGCTGTGATCTGATGTCTGCCAGATATCTTGGAGACCGCTGATATCTGACAGCCTTTTTGTGTCAAATTTCAAACGGGTGTGAGGTATGTGCCAAGGGAATACATGACCTACAATGTCAGTGGAATGTGGACACTTGTACATCATTGCCAGTGTCTATATGTCCATGTAGCACTTGGATGGGTGACCATCTGGTATGCCGAGTGCTGTTGGCAAGCGGGATGCACTCAGCCCTTGTGACGCAAACTGAGGAGCTACTTGATTGAGAAGTAGCGGCTCCGGTCTCGTAAACTGACATATGGCCAGGAGAGTGGTATGCTGACCACATGCCCCTCTATATTCGTATCCAGTGACGCCTGTGGTTGAGGATGACATGGCGGTCGGTCGGTCCTGTTGAGCCTCTCAACGCCTGCTCGGACGGAGTTTAGTTTTATGTGTCCATGTGTTGTTTTTAAAAGATAGTGACTTATATCTGCAAACAACGTTTATAAGATGGTTTCTTTTTTTGTCTGTATGATGAGATTACAATGTGTGAGCAGGTTAATAGCGTACCACCACTGCTCTTTGATGATGAAACATGGCTCTCGAAGTGGATAATATGTGGGAATGGAACATAAGTATAGATATTTGTAAGTATTTATGTGTAGCTATGTATATATTTACATGTGTGTATATTATCAATAGTATTTGCGTTTGCTAACAACGCTTATGAGAGAGTGTCGTTTTATCTAGGTTATCTGAATACTATATGTGGCCTGGATAAATTTATTACAGTGCAGTTCTCAACACATATTTTATGGGAGTTTGATCCGATTGAGGAGAATCATATCTGTAAGGGTATTACTTCTGTTTCTTCCTCTACAGATACTTTTCACCTGTGTGCGATACTTACGATGTCTGGTCTTATTTTCTCTGGATGCACTTGATGAGAGCATGGCACAAGATATCGATGCAGAATTGAATAGGAAATTATTAGAATATATGAATAATATACCGAATTATATTAATGTAGAATGCCTAAAGTTTCTTACTGGCTACAGAAAAGTTGCTGAACGTAAACATAAGTATCAGAAATTATTACTCAGGGATGGATATATGTATCGTATTTGTTACATACGCAGAATACTTACCAGTGTAGCATCTTCCTTTCAATGACTACTGGAAACATCCGCAGGAAGCTTTGCACCATCAACAAAACCACTGTGGCCGGATCTAACGATGATACATTAGTTGCTTCAATCAGTTCCATAGACAATGATGCATTCACCTTGCATTGGCCCAATGACGATGGCACATTCGTTCCTCACTAGTCCATCGTATGCTGTTCTGCAGGGACTTCGGTCTGTACCTAGCAGCAGCAGCCTTACTGACCCCTCTGTTAAGGGTCAGCAGGTAAATCCTAGAGCAACATTGGACTACTTTGTTGTTTCTGGTACTTTTGGGGAGAGGACTCTACAACCTCACATTAATAACACCAAATCAGGCTACCGATATCCTGCCACTTTCCTCAATGCCTATCAAGACTTTTGGATAGGGAGTTCCCCGAAATCGTCACCCATACGCCTAGCCCCCCTCCCCCTCTCCCCCAAGCTAAACGACGCACTGATGAGGAGAAGGATAGTATTTTCAGAATCTGGGAGGCAAAAGATTTAATACCGCAGGGCAAGTGACTGGCAGACTTGTCCAGAACTTTTACCAAAAGTATTACAGGGACATTTTTTCAGATTGCTGGAGGGGGAGGGGGCTGGTCTGGTAACGCAATCAACCATATATGCCTTTTATACTGTGTGTACAAATGTAAAAGATTGCATGTTGTGTGGGCTTGAATATAATGTATACTTGCTGAGTACTTAGAATTGCCTGGATATGTATTTGTCTGAACTCTATAAGTCAGTCTCCCCCTTTCCCCTCCCTCTGTCCATATCCACTGAACCCTCTCTGTCCATCTCCTTCTCCCCCTTATCTCTGTCCACCTCCTCCACATATCATGCTCTGTCCATCTCCTCCTGCCTCTCTCCATCCATCTGTTACTCTCCCATCTCTGAGTCCATGTCTTCCTCCCGCACCCTCTGTCCATCTCCTTCTCTTTTCTTCCTGTGTCCACCTGCTCTTCCCCCTCTAGCTGTTCATCTGCTCCTCTCCTTCCTGTGTCCATCTCCTCCTCCCTCTACCTATGTGCTGTACAACGATATAATTTTCTAAGTACATTCAGTGCTGTATGTGGATACTGTCTGCTAAATGAGTTGTGAACAGAGTCAGTGTGAAAGAAGTATTAAATTCAAACGGCATACACAACACAGCAGTTTTCATTTTTCTCTGTGTTTATGATATTATATTTGCTGAACTATATGCCATACAATGATATAATTTTGTTTGTATATTCAGTGCTTTATGTGAACACTCTTCACAAGACGTTTCGTGAATATAGTTGGTAGTAAAGTTGTAATAGATTAAAACGCCGTTACTGATGTGACAGTTTTACTGCATCACGATCGACAACATAGTAAGCGATAAACTTTACTCCTTTCTTCATTTTGTGGGGTTTCGTAAGCTAGAAAAATTTTCATAAATGTGAAACTATATGTAAAGCTTACTGCAAGTCACTATGTTCTCTCATGTTCGAATACTGGATGAATAAAATCTGTGTATTCACACGTCATGACCTACACTCCTTTTTCACCACCACCATTACCCTGTTGATAGGCAGTGGTTCTAACCCACACAGTGACTCTTTCCAGACAGTATGTGATATATGTAGCAAGTTCGTTTGAAATCATTCCAATAGTTTTACAGATATAGAACATACAAACATACATACATTTTTATAATATGTATAAATAGCCTTAACTTTCGCACCCGGTTCCGATACTCTAAAGTCTAAACAATGATCCAAGCTATGCTCAAGGTACCAGGGAAAATTCAGATACAATTCAGTTAGTAGTTATGGAGATTTTCGTGTTCAAAGACAAACAGAACTGCCTGATGGTTTTACAGATTATTATTAGCAGAGATATGTATGTGTGTCTTCCTCTTTGACAGCTGCTGATAGATCCCTGTTTCCAATGCAATGTAAATACTGTATAAAAGCCGTATATAAAGTGTAAAAATTGAATTGTGTAATGACTGACTGGTGAATGAGGTATATAGGTTAATTACCAGTTCTAGTATAAATAAATTATAGCTCCACACCTGAGAGTACTAGGTTAAAAATGTATATACTGCCCTTAAAAGGACAAAAACCATTATTGTGAAAACCTCTTCAAAATAAGCACTCTTGTATACGTTTCTATAAATCATCTTTGAAACACAAAAGAAAATAATTGTTGAAAGTAATCGTTCATATTATTAATTGCTGACAAAACCATTAGTTATTTTGTTATATTTTTTTGTTACTACTACTAAAAACATATGATGCCTTCACAACAGAGCAAAACCGACTGGTCTCTTGCAACTGCTCAAAGTGAAGAGTTCTACTTAATTCGTTGTAACAATTTTAAGTTCTGAAACATGGAGACCTGCACTTGAAGTTAGGAGCTAATTACTGAAAATGTGCAGTTACATATGGACTGGATGCCTCTTTATCTGCAGGAACGAAAGCATTTACACACATAATGTAGGCTTTTCCATCTGCATTTTTGCTTACCGTACCAATTCACCAGTTTGCTAATTGGTCTAATTAATATTGGTCCTCTTACTATAGAGCACAGACCCTGAAGAGATAGCAAATTGGCTAGGAGCAAATCGCCTCTGGTGATTGGCTAGTGAAAGCATAGTAATGCCACTGGTCGAGAGGAAAGTGGCGGATGGAGGGGAGGGGGCTGTAGGGGAGAGTAGCGGAGGTATGAGGAGGGAAGGAATGTTTCTGTATGTTACAAGGACAGTTATCTCATTTGTAATGTGGCACCGGATGCAAAAAAAGCTGATATCAGCAATTTTAGTCAGAACCCGCCCTGTTACTGTACTACTGCTCTGAACAGAACAAAGACCTCAGGACACTGATTCTTTCGCCAGTGAGAGAAGCTCTGCGACAATATACAGAAAGTTCCTGCGTACCCGCAGGCAGTAAATTGTACACAAGTCTTAACTGTTTGTTGATTGGTGGATCAGCACATTTTCGATAAACAGTTGCGTTTTATGTCACGACGAAGCATGACAGGTGTCAAACACCCTTTATCTTCTTCTGTTTGATCAACTCGCTACTATACTGTTAGGGTGGAATCTTTAGTTTTTCCCTCGAGCAAGAAAGTTTTGGCAAACAAAAACGTATGTATTTGCCATATCACAGACCGACACAAAGTATTTGTCATCTATTGATTAATTACTTTTTACAGTTTTGAATAATTCGTAGTTACTATCGTTTGACGAATGATTTTTTCATTAGAATTTAGTTGCTGCACGCTTCTGATTAGATATTTACAAACGTGCATTACTATTCGCAGTCCAAATAATAAGAGCAACATAGACAACAGCCACACTCCGTAACGAAAATTTTACTTGTCATATGTGCGTGAAGAAACAGAAAAGGTGTCTCACTCTTCACTGATACAGTCTCTGTGGAATGATCAATGAATTGTAAAATTAAAAAGTAACATGACAAATCGACATTTAATTTCGCTTTGTAGATAGTAGCTGGCTTAAGTTATAATAACTATAATCAGAACGTGATTTAAATAAAAAATGTGTCATCGTAACAGATAACGTACTCTTAGCAACATTTGATATTAAGCAGTACAAAACATAAAATAACTTTACCCAAACGCCGTGAGAATCTGGCAGTCGGAGCCACTGTACAATTACATAAGCTAGAACTACCCATCCTAGCTTGAGCTCGTCATCCAGCCTGGGTAAAATTTCCTGCGCATTTTTTCCCTAGTGTTTGTTTATACTGAGACTTGATGTTGCTATTTGTATGTCAACTGCTGCTATGGCATATTTTTGTATTATTCAATTTCACAGTCTTGGTCTGATGATTATTGCTAGAAAGAAAACGAATTACCTCCGGTGGAGCAAAAAGATAATGGGTTTCGTACCGTTCCTTCATACTGTTAGTGAATAGAGTACAATCTCTAAAGGTGCTACATGTTGCTAAACATAATCAGTGTGTTCAGATAATTATAAGCTACAGGTCTGATATACACGACAGATGCAAGGATTGTACTCACGAGTGCGACAGCGCGTGCCGGTGCCGGTAGCGACCCACTACGCGCAGCAAGCTGTCCTCCAGGTCTGGCGTCACCAGGAGCAGCACCAGCATGCCCAGCACCGTCACTGTCATCATGCCAAACAGCTGCATTATCTTCATGAACGGGTTCATCTCACCTGAAACACAAACCGTTTTCCCTCCCTTCATCTACAGTAATATACTGTCATCTGTGACTGATGCAATAGCGTCAACAACATCAAAGTAGTCATGCTGAACAGCTCTATTATCTTTCCTGAAACGCCCATTGAGTTAACTCCCATCAAGTTACTGAAGCAAGATTTTTTCCCAATTCTGCTGCGTCCAGCAGCAGCACCAGCATATCCAGCATCATTAATGGTATCCCACTAAGCAGCTGCAGACCCCTCCCAAGTTCTGCACCATTAACAGCAGCACAGCATCATCGCTCTATTCGTGCTGAGCAGCTGCATTATCTTCCCTGAAACGCCCAACTTCTTCATTATCATCAGGATATTGCACAAATTTATTTCCAGCGTTGTGTGACCAGCTGTTGTGGGAATAGCTGTTTTATCTTCCTCCAGGCATCCACCAAGCTCCCTTATTCAGGCTATTGCCACTGTCTGTCTCCCAGGTCTAGCCTCAAGCCTCAACAGCAACAACACCAGAAAAATCACTGCCAGCTAGCTGGAAAGCTGCATTATTTTTTTGAAGTGGATCACCATCCCTGAAACACTGACGATGATCACTTGTATTAGAAAACGACAGGAATCTGTTAACCATGTCCAGATTACCAGCAGCAACAGCTCCAAGCTGCCAGCATCATCGCCATAATACCGTATTACCAAAAATACACACAACATTATGTCCATTAGCGCATAGAAGTAATCTGTCCGTAAGTGCTGTAACTTTTTGATGACTAATGTTAGGCACCCATCAGCCATAAATAGTTTTTAATGGAACAGAAGCTGTCAAAATTACCAGAGTCGCGATCTCTTTATGTACAAAATAGTAACTACACTACTGGCCATTAAAATTGCTACACCAAGAAGAAATGCAGATGATAAACGGGTATTCATCGGACAAATATATTATACTATAACTGACATGTGATTAAATTTTCACGAAATTTGGGTGCATAGATCCTGAGAAATCAGGTCGTGCATTATCATGCGGAAATGTAGGGTTTCACAGGGATCGAATGAAGGGTAGAGCCACGCGTCGTAACACATCTGAAATGTAACTTCCACTGTTCAAAGTGGTGTCAATGCGAACAAGAGGTGACCAATACGTGTAACCAATGACACCCCATACCATCACGTGACAAGCCAGTATGGCGATGACGAATACACGCTTCCAATGTGCGTTCACCGCGATGTCGCCAAACACGGATGCGACCATCATGATGCTGTAAACAGAATCTGGATTCATCCGAAAAAATGACGTTTTGCCAATCGTGCACCCAGGTTCGTCGTTGAGTACACCATCGCAGGCGCTCCTGTCTGTGATGCAGCGTCAAGGGTAACCGCAGCCATGGTCTCCGAGCTGATAGTAAATGCTTCTGCAAACGTCGTCGAACTGTTCGTGCAGATGGTTGTTGTCTTGCAAACGTCCCCATCTGTTGACTCAGGGATCGAGACGTGGCTGCACGATCCGTTACAGCTATGCGGATAAGTTGCCTGTCATCTCGACTGCTGGTGATAAGAGGCCGTTGGGATCCAGCACGGCGTTCAGTATTACCCTCCTGAACCCACCGATTCCATATTCTGCTAACAGTCATTGGGTCTCGACCAATGCGAGCAGCAATGTCGCGATACGATAAACCGCATTCGCGATGGGCTACAATCCGACCTTTATCAAAGTCGGAAACGTGATGGTATGCATTTCTCCTCCTTACACGAGTCATTAAACAACGTTTCACCAGGCAACGCCGGTTAACTGCTGTTTGTGTATGAGAAATCGGTTGGAAACTTTCCTCATGTCAGCACGTTGTAGGTGTCGCCACCAGCGTCAACCTTGTCTGAATGCTCTGAAAAGCTAATCATTTGCATATCACATTATCTTCTTCCTGTCGGTTAAATTTCGCGTCTGTAGCACGTCATCTTCGTGGTGTAGCAATTTTAATGGCCAGTAGTGTAGTATTGTCAAGCTCCTACAACGGCGACGAATGGTGTATGTAGAAATAGGTTCCATCTGAGAAGTCGAAGTGGTGGTACTACAGTGCCCAGTGTTGTCTTTGGGCGCACTGTTTTAATACTGTGAATCACAGCTTTCCGCTACCGTGTCGAGGGACTTCGCAACAGTGATCGTCGGCGTACTACCGTTCCGTGTTGTTACATATAGTAGTTTGACACCCCCTCTGTATCGATACTTGTCTTCCTTTAAAGATGCTTATTTCCTAATTCAAGGAACGTAACCTATCTGTACGATTCTGTAAGGCCAATTGAACAATCTGAGTGTCCTTCGACTGTAATTTAATGGTGCTGCAGAGTTCTTGTACTGGGCTTCCCTTACATCAAAACGGAATTGGCAAATCGTCCGTGACCCCGTTGCAAGTATTCATCACTTCTTGATTTTATGGATAGATCCTGGAGATATTTCATTCCACAGCAGTGAAACGCCCGCTAAACAGGCAGGGCTAACATGTAATTAGGGTTGTGGAAAGGGCCAAGGGACTTGCGGTCGGATTCATTTCACAATTGTAATTTATTATCATTTAGTTCAGAAACACACTTTTGAAAGAATTGAATTTGCGTCGCGGCTGAAGGCCTCTAAACAGATGCTTTAGAATAAGTTCAATTTTGAAAAGATATGACACACAGTTAAATTTACAAAAAAGATAAATCGTATACATATATGAGATCAGCAGGCGGAGCGGATGAAGGCCACTGGATTAAATCTTCAAAATTCCAAATACACTATGATGATTACTGACGGTAGAAGGCCACAATGTTTTAAGATGCTAACAGGGCTGATGGCCCACAAGGTGCACAGAAAGAGACAAATAAATGCAATACGATGGTTGAAGGCCGCAAGGTTAAATTCTGCAACTTAAAGAAATATACATTGCAACAATCGGTAAAACAATACATTAAGTTTAAAAATTTCCTTTTGCAAAACCAACGGCAGAAAGCCCACAATAACTTGTAAAATCTTTCAGAGGAAATTACAATAACTTTTCTAGAGCAGAAGGCGATAATATTGGGACTTGAAGGAAATTCCGAGAACATGTTTCCAGGGGTGAAGGCCCGTAACCAACCTTGCCAAATTAAAAATGTAAAATACAGTTAGATTACAACAACATTAACCCTGCCAAAAGAATAATTAAGAACGGCACTCAGGAGTCTCCAGTGGATGAGTCTGCCCTCGTTCAATTAGGCGAGACAGGTGCTGAGTCCAACTATACTTAATTCGTGCGAATCCAAAAAGGGGACAGCTACGGACCGACCGAAAATGGTTTAAATGGCTCTGAGCGCTATGGGACTTAACATCTGAGGTCATCAGTCCTCTAGAACTTAGAACTACTTAAACCTAACTAACGTAAGGACATCACACACATCCATGCCCGAGGCAGGATTCGAACCTGCGGCTGTAGCAGTCGCGCGGTACCGGACTGAAGCGCCTAGAACCGCTAGGCCACCTCGGACAGCGGACCAACCGACACAACGACTTGGTTCCCATCAATCAGTACATGAGAACTCAAACACGAAAGGTTACAAACGTGATAATCGACAATGGAGTATGTATTAGCTGTCAAATTTACACACCATGTTGGACAGCGACAACAGGTGAGGAAAGGACGCTGCCTGAAATAACGTTAGTGGCCAGGGCAGGTAACCGGAACTCTGACGGCCACAAGGCAGAAAATTCCACTGGTGCACTCGGATTGTAGTCAACCAAAAAAGGTAATTGCACCGCATGGCGGCTAAATTTCAGCAACAGAAAAACTCGGTTTCTCTCACAGGAAGACCTCCCCAACAGCAAACCATCGAAACGAACCACCACAACATGAACGAACGTGGCTTCGGTAGCTAAAACCACTACTAAACTTCGACGTCCTGGGTCGGTGAACCACGAAGCTCGTAGCGATCGGACAGCTCCACACACGCTCCGACACTGCGCAGGGACCGCAGCGGACCCAGCCGACTGCACCGCGCGGAGATAACTTCCCTGGTTCGCAGCAACCGACCGACCGACCCTCAGAATGTCGACAATACGAAGACAAATAGGGAGTCGATGTACACACACACAGCCGACTCATGAACGATCGGCGAGCCAAAACGCGTCGTCCGGTAGGACGACCGACCGACGATCCACCAAGACCGTGGCCCGGCTCAAGTGATCCCTGGCGGCAGTGGTCGGCTGAGCCATGTCGACGCAGACCTCACAGCTCCAACCCGACTGCACTAGTGCCGCATTGCAACTTCCCGACAGGCAGGTCCGGACTGCGCTCCAGACGCGTTCCAACCGACCGGCAGCGCCACCTCGCGACCGGAACTCGCTTACTCGAACTAGCTTACGACAATCAACGACTGGGAAGTAGTAGCAGTCGA
The DNA here is from genome assembly GCF_021461385.2 of Schistocerca piceifrons. NCBI lineage: Eukaryota > Metazoa > Arthropoda > Insecta > Orthoptera > Acrididae > Schistocerca > Schistocerca piceifrons. The sequence goes on along the minus strand of NC_060149.1, from coordinate 830,749,174 downwards.
GCAAAGATACTGCCAGAGGGGATACATCGATACGCGCTACTAACGCCGCTCACAGGCAAAGCGGCAACTCAGTGACAGTAGTAATTTAAATTAACGTAGTGAGTTGGAAGTACTTTAAAAACAGAGTGTAAAATACATGATGGCGGGAACACGAGCCACACACGGCTCAAGCAATACATTTACACCCATTTCCTCTACCCACGCAACACAGTCTGTCTATTCGCCTTATTGTATGGTACATGGTACTGTTACTCTTCATTAATAGTTAACTTCAGTTATTCCATGAGATAACTGGTGAAGAACAGAAAGTGATATTTTCATTGGTAGTACAACTCCCTTGCATTGATTCCATGGCGACATGTGTCTGCACTGTATTGCTGTCCATTGTAGTGTAATTCCAAATTAAGTATGGTTACAGGAAATATGTAGATTTCAGTGGTTTTTATGGAATTTTACATATGAATTGACGAGCTGCATACTGTTAACTGGATTTCAATGTGAATATGTAAGGTGCCTTACTTCAATCTATATTAATCTCCGAGTGTCTTAGAAGTGTGTAAGGCGTACCTGTATGGTGACTATAGTAGCATTATTGTAAGTAGATTTTCCACCTTCAGAAAACTGTCTAAACAGGTCTTATGTAGTGTGAAGTATTTTTAACACATTTCAAAGTAAACTAAATGTTGAAGCTCAAAACGAAAATGGTTTAAATGAGTCCTGCAATATATTTGATATTCTATCGTACAACATTAAATTGGACGTAAATTTCCTCCCATTTATAGCAGAGAAAATTAATTGTAACAGATCGTCCCGCCGCTCACCACATCTTGGGAATTACAGACACTTAACCGTGGTCATCCAGGGGAACCACCATACACCAGACGAAATTGTGTGAGTTGTTTTCAAGATATCCAGGGGAACCCCTGCCCTACCCACGAACCTTACACATATGGACCTGTAACTTAATACCGCTCAAGTGATATAAAATTGTTGACGTACCCATGGACCAATAGGGGAACATTGAAATAATGCCAGACTCCATGATCCAGCTAAATTCAATCTCCCCCTACTCCCCACTACCATCGTTTCTAACGAGCTTAAATGTGTAGGTCTCCTTATTTGTCTCCTGTGCATCATGAAGGACAGGTTCATGTTTCTTACAAACAAGTTATTATAAAAATAACATTCCTAGAATAGTCAGCCAATACATATTGCTTCCACATAGGGATATCTCATGGAAAGATAGTCCGCCACCGGTAGCTGAGTGATCAGCGCGACAGAATGTCACTCCTAAGGGCCCGGGTTCGATTCCCCGCTGGGTCGGAGATTTTCTCCGCTCAGGGACTGGGTGTTGTGTTATCCTAATCATCATCATTTCATCATCATCGACGCGCATGTCGCCGAAGTGGCGTAAAATCGAAACACTTGCACACGGCGAAAGGTCTACCCGACGGGAGGCCCTAGTCACACGACATTATTATTATGGAAAGATAGTGTATGATGGAAACTTTGGAGAGATATTCCATCTCACACAGATGCTTACTGACAGTCGTTGTTCCTGTAAACAGATTGTGAATGGAACAGCAAAGCTGGATGACAATAGTTCACAAAGTACACTCCACCACACACCACAGGCTGGCTTGCCGAGTATAGCTGTAGAACTGCAGTGCGCTTGTTAGGTCTGAGGGTTGCATTACTCTGTGCATTGTATTGTACGTTGTGATGTCAGAATAGTACCACCTGTTTTACTGCTGTCAGGCTATTTTCATAGAAACAATGGAGACTTAAAACTGCATAAATGATTATTACTGGGTAACGAAACGTTCTTATAACACTGAACAAACAGTCCTCTTAGCTTCCATACATCACACAGCTCCACAACTGCCTTTTTAGCGGCCGACTGTGTGTGTGTGTGTGTGTGTGTGTGTGTGTGTGTGTATGGGTGGGTGAGTGGATGTTGAAATGGCTCTGAGCACTATGGGACTTAACTTCTGAGGTCATCAGTCCCCTAGAACTTAGAACTACTTAAAACTAACTAACCTAAGGACATCACACACATCCATGCCCGAGGCAGGATTCGAACCCGCGACCGTAGCGGTCGCACGGTTCCAGACTGAAGCGCCTAGAACCGCTCGGCCACTTCGGCCGGCTGTCGGGAATTGTTTACGCACCAGAAAACAAAACTATCAATGCTGCGTATCAAAAACTGTTACAATAAATACTACCTAGCAATAAACTTTGACACTGCTTCACTGATCACCACAAAATTTGACAGATATATATGAGTTTTCATAGATAGGTGAAGAGGAGATGAACTGAGAGAGGACGAGGAGCAGGATAGAGGGTGGGGGGAGATGAGCCAAGGGATGGTGATGAGTGAACAGAGAGATAGTGGGAGAGGAATAAATGGTTAGAGAGAAAATAGGGGAGGGAAGATGGACTACGAGAGTATGGAATAAATAAATGCCCAGGCAACGCCGTGTTTTCAGCTAGTTGTCAAATATAAAAGGATTTCTTCGAGACTTCACAATCTCTCAATACTGGATATTCTCAATTCGAACCACCATCAGATCACATCTCAAACAAGTTTGTGTAGCAAGCAGAACAATCGCTGAAAATGGAGCTCCTTTGTGCACTAAAAGCTACAGATAACCACCAGGGGCATAGAGAACGGGGAGCCCATGAACATAGTGTTTTTTGTTTTAGTGGAACGCAATGAAGTGTGTGTTGCAGTTTTCAGCACTGAAACGGATGGATATTTGTACTAAAAAAGTGAACCTCCACCCCCCAAAAAGAAGATTGGTCCCCTCCCCAGAAGAATAAATTATGTACGCTCCTGATAACCACTGTACTGCAATGAGAACCAAATTAAGATTTTGGAAGTCTAGAGTCTTTAACTTTAGTATGTTTCAGCCAAGTTTGACACCAGTTATACAAATATTTTAAAACTTTTCCAGGATGTATTTTACTGGTTCTGTGATTTCATTCAAAGTTGGCAAAATCATTCTAAATTGCCAAAACGCATTTTAACAAAATCGAAGCACTTTTTTCGTATCAAGTTCGTCTAAAAACTATAGTACTGGGAATACAATGGCGACTCGGAGCCATTTTTCGCGGCCTCTACGTTTGCATCATGAGAGTCCACACTTGTAGTTCGGATCCTCATGATGTAGACTTAGACGACGAGTGTTTACTTGCATGATGCAAACCTAAACGACGACTGCAGACCCTCATAACACAGACTTAAACGACGAGTCAGAACCCTCATGACGCAGACGTAGACGCTGTGGAGAGTAACTCAGAGTTTCCATTATATTCCTACTACAATACATTCGTGGAAAAAGACGCTCTCCATTCTAAAACTATTTGTAGTATCTAGGTCTTCAGGATCTTGACCCTGCTTGTGGGATTCCTCTTAATATAAAAATACAGAAATAAAATTACATTTCGCAATGTGTGTGGAACTCAACAAAATAAATTGTAATTTAAACTCATAATGTGTATTGTCTTAATCCACAAATGAATATTTTATTTTGCAGAAAACTTTTCAATATAAAATATTTACAAATTTTTCTTCAGTTCCTTTGAAAGTATTATTTAGGCCAAACCAGATACTCCTAAAATATTTGGCTACTTTTGAAAACACAAGTAACAGAAAATGGTTTACAAACAATACTAAATGTCACTTGGGAAGACTGAAATCAAAAAGTTTACCCTAAATTAAAAATGAACTGTATGCATTACAAAATTTCTATCTCAGAAACTGACGTCCAGAAAGCACAAGAAAGAAAACTGCACTCTTAATTAGTAAGTTTGCACTCAAACTCATAGTTTCCTGTTTAATGTTCTACTGTATTCTTAATGTGTCTGCTGATTAGTGTTTGAATTAATTATGACGAGATCGTTAAGTCTGTCTGCATTAAGACGTGAACGTTTTTCGCTAATTAGGTTTCCAGCGCAACTAAAAATTCTCTCACTAGAGGCACTAGTGGCTGGTATATTTAAAATTGTTCTCGCCACACACGCAAGTCGAGGAATTTGTTGGGAGTTATTTTTCCACCACTGTAGAATATCTCCCTCGTTCACACAGTGTCCTTGCAAGTGTCTGCGGACTTCATCATGTAGGAGAGGAGACACTTCTGCACAGTCCTCAAATTTCGCCATTTTGTACGGTCCTGGATTTGTTTCTTGGGTGCTGTGATTGGGCACTTGTACTGAAACTATACAGGTTCCAATTAATATTTGCAGAATAATGTGAAGATCGTACTACATATAGTTGAAATTATAATAGTTTTTAGATGATTCTATCATTTATCGTCCAGTAAAGTCACCAGAAGATAAAAACGAACTGCAGGACGATTTAAATATGATATATATTTTTGGTGTGAAAATTAGCAGTTGGCAAGAAAAAATGAAAAGAGCGAGGTAATCCGTGTGTGTACTAAACTAAGTCCGTTTAACTTCGTTTACAAGATCAACCAGTCAAATCTAAAGGCTGTAGATTCTACTTAATACCTCTGATTACAATTACGACCTACTTAAATAGGAATGGACACACAGAAAATGTTGTAGGCGTTTTAATGACAAAACACTCTTTTGGAGCATTGCTACGCAGTTGGAGAGCCTTTTCTGGTACGATTGATGGAGGAGGTTAAAGGAGTCTAAAGAAGGGCAGCTCGTTTGGTATTATCGTGAAACTGGGGAAAGAGTGTCGCGGAAATTTTGCAGGAGTTGGGGTGGGAATCATTACAACAATGGCGTTTTTTGACATGGCGCGATCTATATATGAAATTTCGATCACCAACTTATCCCTCCGAATTGGAAGATATATTGTTGAGTCCCATCTACATTGGAAGAAAGGATTATCAGAATAAAATACAAAAAATCAGCGCTCAGACGGAGAGATGTAGGTGTTTTATCCCGCGAGAAATTCGAGAATAGGAGACAAATAAGTTGGAAGTGGTTCGATGAACCCTCAACCAAGCACTTGCGTGTGACTTGCAGAGTACCCATGTACATGTAGATGAAGAATATATGCATTATCTTAGGAGCTTCCCTTCAGCACACGTGACGGCCGAAGTGGCCGAGCGGTTCTAGGCGCTTCAGTCTGGAACCGCGCGACCGCTTCGGTCGCAGGTTCGAATCCTGCCTCGGGCATGGATGTGTGTGATGTCCTTAGGTTAGTTAGGTTTAAGTAGTTCTAAGTTCTAGGGGACTGATAACCTCAGAAGTTAAGTCCTATAGTGCTCAGAGCCACTTTCAGCACACATCTGTCGTGCTGCTTGGTAAACATCAATTATTTTATCCTCGGTTAACTTTCTTAATGTACGGTAGTTGGTCACCATAAACATTGCAATTTTATGCAACATACCCACGCAGATTTTCTGTTCTAGGAAGGCACCGGCGGCTTTTTTCAAAGGTTTCATGTCCTGAAAATACATTTTATCAACATACATATTTCACGAGTGGTTCTATAATATTCTGATGGAATGAAATTACAAACCTCTTCATCATTATCCCGTACAGTACAGTGAGCTTTTAAGGCATAAATCCACGGTAGAACTAAATATAGCGTTGGCTCCTTGTCATCCTCTAGATCAACTGTAACTTCTTTAAACGGCTTAAGAAATTCTATAAGCTGGCCAGTTATATGGTGGTCATAACCCAGCATCTTATCAGAGGCACCTTCGTTATGTAAGACAGCCTTCACTGAATCAGTATGAGAATGGACTGATACAAGCATGTCAAAATAACTATTCCAACGAGCTGAAACCCACTGCTTTAAAGATGAGTTCAGTCTCACACAGAGACCTCTTCTCTTGAAGTACGAAACCGTAGCCCGCACTGTATTAAGAATGGCTAATATATTTGGAACATTTTCTTTCAAAAACTGTTCGCTCAGAACATGTTTCAAGACTGTGTTTATACTATGAGCCATGCATGGAAGACGCTGATATATTTCGAGAGATTTGACAATGTTACTGCCCTGGTCTGTGACAAACGTAATTTTGGCAATGTCTTCACGAGAAACACCCATAGTTTCTAAGCATTCTTCCAACTAGTTTCGAATATTCGAGCCAGTTTTTGGGCAGTTAGGAAACGCAGAGCTCATCAGTACATATTTATTCAAACGCCAGTCTGAATTTATGTAATACATTGACACGGACATGTAATGCACCCCTTTGTAATTGTCTGTCCATAGATCAATTGTACTGGCACATATACCAGAACGAATCGCATGCACTGTATGTGGGAGCATTTTGCTGCGCACTTTTTTCAGCTAAGGTTTGAACTTTCCTAGCTACTGTCACTCGGGAAGGCATAATATTTTTAATATCAACTGAGCCATATTTTTTACCTATGTCGATCAGTATCTGTCCTAAATTAAGAAATCATTCTCCCTCTATACTGCTAAATAGTCTCAGGTCCTTAGCACACATTTTGACGCACTTTTCGGCCACTAAATCTTTGTCCTCTTTCAAGATATTTACGGAGTGAGGGAACTGCTTGTCAAATTTGCACTCATGTCGTAACATACTCGAAGTTCCCGAATAAGTACTTAAGAGCTTTTTACATATTTTGCATTGAGACACACCTATCGATTTATTTGAAGCGGTCTCATAAACAAACGAGAACGTCTCCCATGCGACACTTGTGCTCTGTTTCGTTACCAGCATGTATTCGCCAGTTGTCAATTTTTTTCAATCTCACTAAAATTCGACCTATTCATTGTGCTGCCCCCACCGTTGCGATAAATGAACTGCGGGTCCCGTGAAGCTTGTCAGGCCTGCGGGAACCCGGATAGTCCGGGCTTGCGGGAGCCCAAGCCGGCTGTATTACCCACTATGCCTCAGTACACGCGCACTCTTGTGTTTAAGTTGCGGCAGGCTGACCTGCATGAATAACCGGTTGTAGAGGAGCTAGGGGCAAGCAGGCTGCAAGGGGAATTTGTACACCTCTACTAGTATCGCGTTACTTCATCTCTGTTTGTATGTACTATGTCACCGAAATCATCTTCTTTCCCCAAACCGGCACTGTCATGACGTCAACACACTGATCCATTTACGACTCTTTTTTCTTGGAGGGGCGGGGTGGGGGGGGTGGGGGGGTTGTATTAAGGTCTGCTTCTCATACAGACAGGTGACTCATGTAGTTGGTATACACTAATAAAAATGGACGATTCATTTTCGATGTAGTGATTTCCAATATTACTCTTTGTTCTGTGAAAGTTCGCGATGGAGGTGGCACACAGGATCAATAATATCGACCGAGCGAGGTGGCGCAGTGGTTAGACACTGGACTCGCATTCGGGAGGACGACGGTTCAATCCCGCGTCCGGCCATCCTGATTTAGGTTTTCCGTGATTTCCCTAAATCGCTCCAGGCAAATGCTGGGATGGTTCCTTTCAAAGGGCACGGCCGACTTCCTTCCTCGTCCTTCTCTAATCCGATGAAACCGATGTCCTTGCTGTCTGGTCTCCTTCCCCGAAACAACCAACCAACCAACCAACCAATAATATCGATGTTTAGTGACTGTGCTGGCCGAGGGGAATTGTGACAACTGATCCTTGTCCTTGTAATACTGGACTAGGATGATGTGAGCTATATAAACAGGAGCTGTGTCGGCTTGGAATCATCAATGGAAAACAATTATTGTACCATGGAATGGCCTTGATCGTTGAATATGGCCAAATAATTCTTAGCAATACAGCGACCTTGCAGAGTAATCATGGGGTTCCGTGTAACCACCACCATGATTCACTCTCGGACCATAACCTTAGCCAGAAGCTGGAGACAGCGTGAAACAAGACTAATATAAATAAATGAGTATTCTCGATTGCTCCATTGTCCAGGCTTTATGGCTTCAGCAGCACGTTTTCGCTGCTATGGACATTTACATCACCAATGAGCGGTTGTAGAATTTCAGCTCGCCGCCCAACTCCCCTCTTCTGGAGCTCTCTTTTCGTAGTTTTTGGTGCTGTCAGTGCAATATTTGATCCTGCAGTGACTTTTTTACTCTTATTCAGAGATATTTTATCACGACCACTAAACACATAATTTAGTCCACATTGTGAATTATTGGATGACTTTTTTCCCCTGTTTTTTCTTTGTGTGATATAAGTCTTCACCATGGTGGCTGTTGAAGCACTTAACACTTCGGCTACTTTGGTTATGAATGCACCTACTATATGAGCGTCAACTATGTGACCACGTTCGAATGCACAGAGCTCTGATGAAATCCACTGACAACTACACAGAACACTGTTCTGACCCCCAATAACATATGAATATTTCACTGGGCCCATTTGTGGTCAAATACAAGACCAGAACGTCTAGCTTCTGCATTTATATTCACACATTCGTTTCTCATAGTGCTTCTTTATATTTTTTGTTCAACCTCTGTACATCGATTGAACAATTAAACTTGACAGAATACTGAAACTAGTGAGTAGTGTCACCATAATGTATTGTATTTTGTGTTTGCTGTCCTTTATGTCTTATAAACTCAACGTCTTCGCAACTCATAAGAGAAAGATCAATACATTTTTATGTCACTATCTTCTCTCTGTATGCTTCTGGTGAACCACTCGCGACTGGAACAGAAAGATGAGGAGTGACACTGGTTCATAAAGTACTCTCCACCACACAGCATACGTTGGCTTGTGGAATACAGATGTAGAGCACACTGAACACACTGTAACACATGTGTATGTGTTATTTCTGAGGACTGTTGCATTACCCACATTAAATATCATTTACCTTATTTCTGTGTTATGGGACCCATAAGTCCATGGGCTCCTGAACAACGCACAAAACTTTGGCACTGGATAATATATGCGTACTTATATAAAGTATATGAGACACACAGGTGATGTATTTTTGAGACTTTCAGTTAAACTATAGGTCTATATTGGATACTGTCGTCTTCCTTCTCTTTGTTGTAAACTTCATTCTCGTCTTGTATCTACTTACAAAGTGTTAGTTTTCATGAAACGAAGATGAAATTCCAAGCACAAACTGACTGAGATGCTGACCTAGTCTTTTACCACACTGTCGACTAGTAACGACAATATGTCGATAAGAACTATTTTACTTGAAGTACATAGGTTCCTTTCCTGCCAAACCGTTAGTGTTTAAGTTACATGTCATTAGAGGCACAACAGTCATTACTTTATCTTCTTTTATAATTTACATAAAAATTCTTGGTACTTGTCCCCAGTCATTATCGCTAGTCATTATAATTGCCCCTCTTGATAACAGCCTTTATCAAATCTGCAGATAAGCAGAAAAATTACAAGTAATAATTTTACTGGAAATTTTGTGTTGTATTGTGTGCAGAAGAAATACCACATTTACAATCTCAATATCTCCTGCGTTAGGCTGTCAGCATTCTTGCAGACTTTCGATTTAGATGTTTATGAAGGCTGAGTTTCTATTGGTTTAAAATCTCTCCAGAAGACGATTTTTATTGTTCTTATTCTCTAATTTCTGTGAGTAGTATATATATGCTGATTCTCAACCAAAGAGCATACTATTTTAAAATTCTTACATTTAAAACCAAGATTTTGTTTATTTTTCCCACATTTAAAAATTTATCTATATCTTTGAACGAAAGTTTCATTTATTTAAAGAAAAGAAACTAATAAATATTTTCTTTATAAATAATTTTTTTGAGATTGTCTTTATCTATATCTATGAAAAAAATTTTCATTTCTTTAAAAGAATAAAAAAAAGTAGTAAAGTTTCTATTTGTAAATATGGTCTCGAATATCAAGTTTATCACAACCAACAACCGATATTCCCATTTTATTTAAAAAAAATATAAAAATCTAATAGTTTGTTTCTTCATAAATAACCTCTTCACGATCGTAATTATCCATACCCAAAACCGAAATTCTCATCTTATTTAGAAGTAGAAAAACCGATAAATTTTTATCTTAATAAATAAGTTCTGTCAAACTTCATACCATTGATTGACATTAATTAAAAAACTAAAAGGTACATTTCCATAATAAACGTTTTAATGATTGTTAAATTTAAATTTATTTTCTATATAAATAAAAGCAAACGAAAATGTACTCCAAAGCTGAGCTATTTCGAGACTTAGAACATTTAAGTAAAGAATAGTGTGAAATAAGTTATGCTGATTTAGACAATTGTTGCAAAGAAAAAGGTTATTCAAACGCAACTAGACAAGGTATAGAGGAAATTATTGATTATTTTATTATGAAACAAATGAAGAAGAGGAAAATAGGATATGAAAATATCAGAGAACTTCGAGCAATTAATAAAATGAAAAATTTTTAAAAAATAATATAAAGTTAATAAAGAAAAATTAATCGATCTTATTCTAAATCCTAGCGATGATATCAATAATTACAATATCAAATTGAATAAAATATCTTTAAAGGAACATCATGAAATTTGTAAAACAAAAAATATAAATAATTTTTCCAAATTTAGTAAACAATAATTAATCAATTTTATTTATAGATAAATGGGTAATGTTAATAATATCGATAGTGATAATTAATTTCCAAGGCATCTAGTAGATAAATATCAAGAAATTAAATAAATAACTACTTCAAAAATTTTCCAGGCTGCAATTTTCTAGAAGATAAATATTTTTTACAATTACCGATATGGATTAATAGAATATTTCTGTTTTTAAAGCGAGAATAATAACTTATGAAATTAATAGTAATGATGATATTGTTGAACCACAAAATTTTTTTAATCAAATTAAAGCAGAAGCATACAACATAATGCGATTAAAGCTGATATGAAACTTAACTGTAATTATAAAACAGAAGACAAAGTACAGGAATTTTATTTTAAAACAGGAAATGAATCTCTATCAAGAAGAAGTAATTTAGAAGATTTTTATAAAAAGCAACAAATAAACTACTAACCGAAAAGGAAGAAATGCAAAAAACAAAATCTCGTTGGTCCTTATTTTGTATAAATATTTTGAACTTAAGTGTTAATTTCTAGTTCTTCTTTTATCAATTTACCAAAAGAAATAAAACGATGAAAAAACTGCAATTAATGTAAAAAACACAGAGCAAATATCTCTTCCTTATTTAATAAATTATTCTTATATCCAGCAAATGATCATGTTGAAAGAGTTAACAATTATAAAAATACTGGATTAGAATTAGATGAAATTTTTGAAAAAGTGCAAAGAAATTTATTGTTCAGTTACCAGATATTCCAAAACTTGAAAAGATGTGAAGTACCTCAACTAATGTTAACACTTTTGACGAAATAACTATTATACATCCTCTATACCATTCAAAAAAGGAAAATGCGTTAATCTTCTTTTAATTTGAGAAGAACATGATTCTCATTATTGTTGGGTAAAATATCTAACTAGATGAATTAGTTCCCAATCAATAGAAAACAAATATCTAATTTATCCTCTGAGAGATGTTTAAGGTATTTTTAATTTCATAAAAAATTAAACAATCACAAAAACAGCTGTAAAGAACATAAAGAAGTAAAGATACATCTGTCTTTAGAAGATGAAGATGATCGAATTTCAAAACTATAAACATTCATTAAGTGTATCGGTTTTTTAAAAGATTTTAACACTAGTCAACCAAATCCTGAAGAATTAATATTAATGGTTATAAAAACCGTGTTCCATATTCCCATTGTTGTTGTATTAAATATTCTAACTGGGATTATAAACAACCTGTAACATATATTGCAAAAGACAAAGCAAAAAATTTCATTGAAATTTAAAAATAAAAATTTAGAGAAATTTCAGAAATATATAACCAAAATATTCAAATGAAAACGAAAAGTAGAAATAAAAAATTTTGAAAAGTTCAAAACCTTGTTTATTTGTGAAAAAGACTTTACTGAAGGAGAAAATAGTAAGAGATCATTGTTACTTAACAGAAAAATATCAAGGAAATGCTCACAAACATTGAAATCTATATTTCGATTTTCTAATTTTGTTATTGTTTATATTCATTATTTAGCAAATTACGATGTTCACTGTTTATCAAAGAATTTGTAATAGATTATTAAGGTATTAATGATGAACAAAAATACATTTCTTTTAGTAAAACGGTTGAAGAACAAATGATGAACAAAAATACGTTTCTTTTAGTAAAAAGTAGATTAACATTATGATTTCTAGAAAAACTTTAATTTTTAGCTGTAAGTATTGAAAAATTTTCTTCTAATGCTACAAAAGGAAATTTAGAGAAGCAGAAAAATATTTTAATATGTGACAATTAGATGTAATGTTTAAAAAAGTCGATTATCCCTATGAATAAATGAATTGTGAAGAAAAATTAAATATAACAAAATAACCTAGTAAAGAATATTTAGTGTTCTAGACTTCATAAATCAAACATTTCTGATCATGATTACAATAATACAAAATAAGTTTGGAAAAAAATTTGATATAAACTTATATTTCAAATCTGGTGGTTTAATTCTAGGAGGTATTTTGTAATTTTAGAGCTACGTAAATAAAATCGTATAAATTCGATTCCTCTTGGTATCTGACAATACCTGGAGTGTCTTGGGAATCTATGTCAAAAATGACAAAAATTAAATTAGGTTTATTAAAAATTTATGTGATTTTATTGAGAAAGGATATTAGAGGTGTTAAAACATAGGTTAAAGCAAAGAATAGGCATATGAAAAATGATGTGCCAAAAAAACAATCGATTTATATTGGATATTTACTAACAAATAATTTATATATCGTTATGCAATGTCTCAGTTTTTACCATTTAGAGATTTCAGTTGGCTAGATCCAAATCATTTTAATTCTGATTAATATACTTAAAATGACTGGTGCTAATAAATGTGCTTATATTATAGAAGATCATTTGGAATATCCAAAAAAGTTACAGTTTTCACTAAGATTTACCATTAGCAGCAGAAGGACGGAATAAATTATTATCAGCATTAAAGGATTAAGTAGGATACGAATTACATCATAGAAATCTTAAAAAAATGATCAAACTTTGGTTTAAAATTAATGAAAGTTGATATAATTTTTTCATTTCAGCTATCAGATTCAGAGAAAAAGCACATTGATTTTAATACAAAAATCAGAACTGAAGCCAAATATGATTTTCAAAAAGATTTCTATAAATTGTTTAATAATTGAGTATATGGTAAACCAATGAAAGACATTTAAAGCTGAACTAGTCTTAAAATGACAACAGATTCTTTAAGTATATAAATTAGTTTCAAAACAAATTATGAATATACTGGTTTATTTTCAGAAAATCTAGTTGCAGTTCATATAGAAAAAATAATAAAAACCAAATATCAAATTAATCTCGGAATTAGTACTCTACATATTTGAAAGATAAAAAGTATGTTTTTCATTATTATATTATAAAACCAGAATATGTGATAATATTGATTTATGTATTATGGATACAGATTCTTTTACTTACAGTATAAGAACTGAGAATTTTATATAGATATGAAATCGATGATATACAAATTTGATTTAAGTGATTATTCAAAAGATAAAATTCGACAAGTAAACAAGGAAGTCTTAGGAAAAGTGTTAGGTGAATATGGTGGAACAATTATCTACATCTACATCTACATTGATACTCCGCAAGCCACCCAACGGTGTGTGGCGGAGGGCACTTTACGTGCCACTGTCATTACCTCCCTTTCCTGTTCCAGTCGCGTATGGTTCGCGGGAAGAACGACTGTCTGAAAGCCTCCGTGCGCGCTCTAATCTCTCTAATTTTACATTCGTGATCTCCTCGGGAGGTATAAGTAAGGGGAAACAATATATTCGATACCTCATCCAGAAACGCACCCTCTCGGAACCTGGCGAGCAAGCTACACCGCGATGCAGAGCGCCTCTCTTGCAGAGTCTGCCACTTGAGTTTATTAAACATCTCCGTAACGCTATCACGGTTACCAAATAACCGTGTAACGAAACGTGCCGCTCTTCTTTGGATCTTCTCTATCTCCTCCATCAGACCGATCTGGTACGGATCCCACACTGATGAGCAATACTCAATTATAGGTCGAATGAGTGTTTTGTAAGCCACCTCCTTTGTTGATGGACTACATTTTCTAAGCACTCTCCCAATGAATCTCAACCTGGTACCCGCCTTACCAACAATTAATTTTATATGATCATTCCACTTCAAATCGTTCCGCACGCATACCCCAGATATTTTACAGAAGTAACTGCTACCAGTGTTTGTTCCGCTATCATATAATCATACAATAAAGGATCCTTCTTTCTATGTATTCGCAATACATTACATTTGTCTATGTTAAGGGTCAATTGACACTCCCTGCACCAAGTGCCTATCCGCTGCAGATCTTCCTGCATTTCGCTACAATTTTCTAATGCTGCAACTTCTCTGTATACTACAGCATCATCCGCGAAAAGCCACATGGAACTTCCGACACTATCTACTAAGTCATTTATATATATTGTGAAAAGCAATGGTCCCATAACACTCCCCTGTGGCACGCCAGAGGTTACTTTAACGTCTGTAGACGTCTCTCCATTGATAACAACATGCTGTGTTCTGTTTGCTAAAAACTCTTCAATCCAGCCACACAGCTGGTCTGATATTCCGTAGGCTCTTACTTTGTTTATCAGGCGACAGTGCGGAACTGTATCGAACGCCTTCCGGAAGTCAAGAAAAATAGCATCTACCTGGGAGTCTGTCTAATATTTTCTGGGTCTCATGAACAAATAAGGCGAGTAGGGTCTCACACGATCGCTGTTTCCGGAATCCATGTTGATTCCTACATAGTAGATTCTGGGTTTCCAGAAATGACATGATTCGCGAGCAAAAAACATGTTCTAAAATTCTACAAGAGATCGACGTAAGAGATATAGGTCTATAGTTTTGCGCATCTGCTCGACGACCCTTCTTGAAGACTGTTAGTATAAGAGTGATAATGTGTGTTTATAAAGTAGAACTTACGGAATTTAACAAATTTAAGAGAGTTATACAATATGTTGTAATAAGTGAAATTATTAATGATAATTACAAATTTTATTTATATGGCAAAATAAAACAATACCGGAAAATAAATTTTGTTAGATCATTTAAATGCAACTTGTATACATTGAATATAATAACGAATTACAAGGTAGAATTAATACTTTACCATATGGTCATTATGAAATAAAGTCAAATAAGAATTATTATTTTTAATAATTTTTCCTTATATGGTAATTTTTGATATTTTTACAGATATATTTTACAAACAAATTTTCCACTAAAACATTCAGATCTTTAATAATACCTTCCTTTACCATTTTGGTAGTCGAAAGCTGTTATTTCTTTCTTATGGTTAATTGCAAATATGAATATCTTTACAAGAAGTTTTAATTCCTTTATTACAATTGTCACATATTAATGTTCCTCTTTCTCAATGATTAATAAGCTTTTTTATATGCTCTGAAATTGTTCTGTGTATTTTTGGTTTCTTTTTTATACGAACAATACAACCCATTTTTAAGGTGTATTCTTAGTTGTTTCTTTTGTTTCTCAACTCATTTATTTTTCTTGATTCCATAATTGGGACATAATTTTACTTCTAACTTCCAATTATAAAGAAAAAATTATTAGGATAAAAAAATTTAATAACTATTATTATATATATTATGAAAACCTGCTTCTATTAATTTTTGATGAAAATAATAAGCCATAGTTTAAAGGCAAATATTTTGCAGAAGTTTTAGAATACAAAGACACAAAAGATGGTATTAAACATATTGACAAAATTCAACCTATAACATTAGAAAACTTAAAATGTGATTTTGAGACATCCTTAAAGAGAAAGGAAAAATCAAAAAATTTTGTTGTCGAATCCAAATTATGTTACTCAATATTAAAAGCCAAAGAAATGAGAAAAAACAATTTATAAAATATATTACACATGTGGTTTAACTAACAATTCCAAAACACGGAGAATATAAAACAATGACTGATGCTGAAGAAATCTATGAAGGTTCAACAAATCATTAACAATCTAAATAAAGCAATGATAATTTTATATAATAGTCAGATGAAATATATGATAGAAGTGCAGTCATTTCATACAAATAAATGAACAAATAAATAGTTTACTGCTAGATATTGTTCCTCAAACAACTGATGGAAATTTAAGACATGGTTTGGTTATTTTAGGATTACGTGATTATAATTATGATTACTGCATAATTCGAAAACAGGTTAAAAATGTTGAGACACAAAGAAATACGATTAGAAAAAGATAACCAAAATGTAAAGAATTTTTAAGAATTAATTATGTACCCAGAAAATTTTTCTTGAATAAGTACCTAATTCAGTAAAGTTATGATAACGAATGAAGGTAACTTTAAGAATTATCTGTTCCTGAAATTATTCACTATTTTGAGTAATTATTCATGAGAGGAGTTATATCTTGAATAACTAATCTATCAAACGTTTCTTAGAATGTAAATCAGTTTTCCCATAGTCAAAGTAACAAGTAACAATGATTTTTATATACACCTAGTACATTAAAACTATCAAAACCATCAGATTCCATTAAGTAAAATGAAATTTCTTGTGTTAACACTTACAGCACGGTGCCCGTACGCCGTACGGGCGCGGCCGCCCTGACATTGGCGACGGTGCCCGTATACCGTACAGGCGAGCCTTTATTTGGTTCCGTAAGCGCGTTTAGCGGGTCTCCGTAGCAGTTTCGTCAGCTAATGTGGAGGTATTTCATTCTTCTTCCGCAAGAGCCAAGCACTTGTCGGCTATCTCATCCTGGGAGCGGTTGTGAGCACTGCGAAGACGAATTTACCTGCAGTTCATTCACAGGTGTTTACGATCGTGAAAATATCGCGCAGCGAGTTGACGGAGGCAGAGATCTTAGATATTCTTTATGGAGATGCAGGATCTGAAATTGACATTCTGACAAGGAGGATTCGTACTCTCCAGACGAAAGTACAAGTGATGATTCAGATATGTATATGTCTCAACTGTTTATAAAGTGAAGAGTTCATTACCACATTTTGTATTGTGAGTAGTGTTCATAACTTCACTTGCATTTAGTACCTTTTAGTGCCAATCTTAGCATTACTTTTTTTCTATGCAGACAATGGTACAGACCATCAGTCACCATCTGTGGTACTTGGTGGTATGTGCTTCACTGAACACAAAGAGCAAGATTGGTCGGAACTAGACGATCAGCCAGCACTGCTGGATTTCTGGGAAGTACTCGGCGTAGCATCGCATTTTTCAAATGCCACTGAGGAGCTTCAATATTTCAGTTATTTCTCTGATGACGACCTTATTCGGCTCATCAAAAGTGAAACGAATCGGTACGCTGGTAACGTTATTACGGCAATGAAATGCATAGGTAGCCTGAAAATAAACTCTGTCTGGCACAAGTGGTCTGCAGTAAAATTGCCAGGGATTTACTGGTCTCTCAGTATTATTTTGCATATGTGCGTCGTCAGATTGCCGAAAATCAGTGATTATTGGTCAACAGACCCGATTTCGCAGACAGGATTTGCGAGTAAATTGTTTAGTCGCCATCGATTTTGCGCTACATTGTCGATGTTACACTTGAATGACAATGCTACATTTACTAGCAGAGGCCTTTGTTTGATTCTTTTGTGAATAAAAGCAAAATTAGTTTTCGTCCACGCATGAATCTGACAATAGATGAGGCAATGTGTCCCTTTCGTGGTAGAACAAGCTTCAGAGTTTACATGAAAAACAAATCCAATAAATATGGAATAAAATTTTATGCTCTCTGCGATTCATCAACTGGCTGTATGCTTAACTGTGATGTATATACAGGTTCTGCAGGCAGTGTTGACAATAGTATTGAGGGCCTTGTAAAAAGGTTGTGTTCACAGTATTTTGGCAAAAGACATTGCCTTTATATGGATAGGTACTACACCAGTCCATATCTTTTGGATATGTTCTGGGAAAATAAAGCTCTTGGAGTGGGAACTGTAATGAAAAACAGGAAAGGTTTGTGACAAATATCCAAAATACTAAAACTAAAAAAAAGATCGCTTTTCAAAGGAAACAGCATCTCTTTGGCAGTGAACTGGAAGTCAAAACGAGATGTTTTTTGTCTTTACACAAAGCATAAGTCTACCAGCACTTGTACTCAAGTGAGGGCCAGATAGCAGAAATTGTAAAGCCAGACGTTATTATTAATTACAATAAGAATAAAGCTGGGGTTGACAGAGCAGATCAGTTCTCCAGTTATTATCAGTTTGTCCAAAAAACTTTGAAGTGGTGGAAAAAGCTGTTTTCCCACTTGTTTATCGTGTCAACTGTCAACAGTTTTATTTTATAAATGCCTCTGAGCACTATGGGATGTAACATCTGAGGTCATCAGTCCCCTAGATCTTAGAACTACTTAAACCTAACTAACCTAAGGACATCACACACATCCATGCCCGAGGCAGGATTCGAATCTGTGACTGTAGCAGTCGCACGTTTTGAGACTGAGCGCCTAGAACCGCTCGCCCACCATGGCCGGCTTTTATTTTATATAAAGAGAAGGCTACGAAGAATGTAACCCTAGTAGACTTTATTCACAAAGTGGGGAAGGAATTGTCTGAGAAGGGCGGAAATATTATTCAGCAACAAGCAGCTTCACACACTGCAAACAAGGTGAATACTACTAGATATTGCAAAGTATGTTCAGACAGAGGGTAGAAAGAGACGGGAAAGCGCATCAGGAAAGAAAGTAGATGGTGGTGCAAGGACTGTGGAGTTGGCCCTTGCGTCCCACAATGTTTCCCGGATTTTCGCACAAAGGCTAATTACATCTGACCTATTAAAATACTTTAGGTTACAGGTACCTGCAGTTAAACAGTCCAGTGACATTTTGTTTTAAATTTAGATACAGTAATAATGGCATTACTCAAGAGAGAGATCACGTAAAACTTTTTTATTCACGACATTTTTGTGTTTTATTTTTTTAATTATAACACCCATTTGTATTTTATATTGTAAAATAAACTCACATTCATGTAAAGCTCTTATTGTTACCTTTCAAATGATGCAAGAACCATATTCCTATCATTTTCCTGTACCTTGCAATCTAATTTGAAACATCCATTAAATATGCCAGTTCACAGCCAAGTGCTGGGTGTACAGAGGGCAGTGTTGAAATTGTTAACCTTCATTTGCTTATGGAAACACACTTTATCTTGTTTAATAAAAGAATAATTCAAATGTTGTTGAAATTTTTTAAAAAATATAAAACGTTGATATACACAACAATAAGGGTAATATAAAAACTTAACTATTTTTCTTTCGAAAAAATTTAAAAAAAAAATAAAATTGAAAAAAACAGTTGTCGATAGTTTTATACATATTCCTTTTTATTACTTCAACTTTTCATTCTTTCCATTTATATGTTATTGGATTAGAATAATAATATCTTCAAGTTTCAAAAACCACTGTTGACCAATTTACTGATGTCCTTTCTCGAATATTCCCTTTAATTTACTTATTCTTCCTTTAAGTTACTTATTCTTACATTATTACCAGTTCCATATTCAGCATTAGCATCTAACAAATTTGTTGTATAATCATGTATTACAAAACATTACTCTTTTCTTTGTTAACATGATTCGATTTTATTTTGGTTGTCAAATTTTTTCTGTGATTATATTGATCAATTAATTTAGAAACGAAATCAGCCCAATTATAATTTCCATGTGAGTGAAATTTTTCAACTTTTTTTAATTTGTTGTTATATTCCATCTCTTAACAACAAACGTTTTTAATTAACTAAAGTGGAATAATGATCATGATTAAACATCTTGAAATTCGTTAATATCAAATTCTTTAGCGTTATCTGTTAGTAAATCTTTTGATTTTCTGGATATGAAAATATTTTCGAAGAATCAACTACATTTTACCTGTTTTAACAGTCAATAAATAATTATGTCCTTAATTTATTTTTGAAATTCTATTTAATTTTCAAGATCCATTTCGCATAAATCAGCTTGCCATAAATCATGTGATGTAAAAGAAATTATATTTTTGTTTTAATTTTGTTTCTCATTAGTAAATGTAATTAATTAACAATTTTTCACGAAAGTTTAAGCCATTACCTATTACTTTTTTTACCAATTCGTTTTTTGGTTTTAGAAATTTTACAAATACATGTATTTCTTTATTTTCTATTTTATGCTGTCATTCTCCGAGGATGAGGTGCCTCAGTAAACTTTTTACAACTCAAACTGTGGATGTGATTATGATTCTCCATTTATATAGAATAAAAGTTAATTAAATTTTAAATTCTTTCAGCAAATATTAATAAACTTCACATCAACTGTAACAGTCTTAACGGAAACGTTCACTCTCATAGTTAGAAAGCTTGATTTCATTACTATTATTCGTGATTATTAGGGTAATATCATTAAGATTATCATAAACCCTTACCAAAATCATTTAATGATAAATTTGTATTACTTTTACCACTAACAACAATTTTTTGGAAATAAAGCTATACTCGGAATCGACATTTTTGTTCATCTCCAGTTACAAAAGTAAATTCAGTTAGTTGCTAACATATAGTTAATATTTAAGATAACATAACTGATTTAAATATGGTATTAAATCAGTTTCTGAGAAATAATCCGAGAAAGTTTTTAAACTTTCCGATTTTGTTGAGTAGTTTGATAGTTTTGTTAAGTTATTAATCCTTAGAATACAGTTTGTTTGATTAACATAATTTTTCAATTATATTAAAATACTTATATATTCAGGTTGTAAGATGTATTTTTTCTAAATGTTTTTTAATATAACTGTTTACTGGATAACTGTTTACTGGATGTTTTATATCTACTATTCCTCTACCTTTCAAACCATCATAACCTTTAATAGTGTTGCATATTTTATGTAAGTCATTATGAAATTATTAACATTTATTTTAAATTTTTGGATTGACTCTACATTAACTGCTTCAATTGATACTAATTCAAATTACTAATTTTTTATACTTCATTACTTTGTTTATTTATCATATTAACAGAAAAGTTCATTTATTAAATTCAAAAAATCATTTAACATATAATTCATACTTATTACATTTAAAAAATAGACACAAATAACCACAAAAAATTCAATAAAATTTTATATCCTTTTGATGTAGTAACACACATTATTTTTACCTAAATAATTTACTAGTTGATTTGGTATATTTCTCCAAATGAATTTCACCAACTGAATCATCTGTAGCATACATTCTTTGTTTTGCAACTAAACAAAGTCTTTTTTGTCTCCATGTCTTTTTTCTAATTGTTTATTATCTCTTTAAACAATATCATATTTTTTATAAGCTTCACCTAATGTATTAATTCCTTTAACATTCCTTAGTAATCTTTCTTCCAATTTTGTTCCAGGGCCACAGTAATGACAACCTGGGACATTAATTCAAAAATTAACTTATTTATTAATATGCTGAGTAATTCTTTTCCATACATTCTACTTCACAGAAACGTCTGTCATAAGTTATTCAGTATTCTTAATAAATATGGGATTCCAATCATTCATACAAAATCACTAGAATTTTTTGTTAAGGTTTGAGTTATTCCAATTCGTTCATTTTAATAATTTTTTCCAGCTCATTCTTCCTACACTGTACTTTTACTGTAATCTATCAATTAATTGAAAAACATTATTCTTCCAAATAAATTCGATTAATTCTATGTATATTATTTACTAATCTGTTACCACCTATTAGAAATGGATCAATAAGATTTGTTTTGGCAAAGCTAGGAAACTATTCTTCAACGATTGTTGTAGCCAAATTATTATATTTATTTCCTTTCATTGATTTAATTTGACTTTGATTATTATCAGAATATACATCATGTGAGTCAGTTAAAACTCTAACATAGCTTCGTAAATCAACAAAATCAAATTCATTATCTAAATTATCAATAGTAATTGGTTTTTTAGTGGAAAGTTTCTTTAACCCATCTGTAGCTTCATATTCTTTATTACCAACAGTTATTTTATCATAATTAAATTTAAGTGGTAAATTGGCCATGTATTTAAATTGTTCAGTAGATCTTAATCCAAAAGGTTTATCTTGACTATGCATGTAATGTCTTAACATTTTTCCACTTATATTTATTTTTATTGTGAATTTTTTGTGTTATTATATTCATCAATTGAATTTTGAAATTGAGTCTACACATTTATAATTTCCTTGCCAGTCAAATTTATTGCACTTTTTTTCGCTTACTATAGTATTAAATCATTTGACATTTTTGAATTTTTTGCTTTAATTGTCTTCTTCTTCATATTTATTCATTAAATTATTTAATTTCGATGCACTTAACATATAATCTATTTTATCATTACCATCTTGTTTAACTGTTGGAATATCGTTAAATTGTTCTAAATAATGTTTATAAGAAACAATTTTCTTTAATCGATTTTAACTCATAATCAACTAATCCTCGATTTCTTCTTTAACTTGTTCAGATACAACAATAGCTGGTTTAACCTCTTTCCTAAATCTTTTATACTCTGTAAATGTTTGTACTTTCCACTCTTCAAACTCTTCTTTAAATTGTTCTTTTACTTTTCTATTTCGTCTCGCTTTCTTAACAGAGTCCAGTTCAAATTTTGAAACCACTTTTTAAGGTTAAAAATACAGTAACAATTTTTATTTTACTTTCGATGGTTATGTTCAATATTTTTATGATCACTGTTACTGTATTCCTCGTTTTGATGTTCAACGCCTAAAAAGTTGTTAACCTTTTCTGTATATTAACTATTATTACCTTTTCCTGTCAATCTATAGTACTATTACAAATTCATCTTTATTCCAACATTTACTAGACATTTTTTTGAAATTGACAAATTATAAATCACTGACATCTAATTCATAATTAGTATGATTTAATTTGTGTCATCTTGTGTGAAAATATTATTTAAAAAATATGTTATCTCTAACTAGTTGTTTTTGTACTTTGAATGAGATAGAGCTAACGAAAAGCAATCTTTTCCTTAATGTCTATCTCCAGTAACATGTTCTCCCAACTGTATCTCGATTGTCAAGCATTAATTCGTCAAAAGCTACAAGTTAATTATTTCATTTAACAGAATAATTTCATGTTAAATAATAGCAGTAATTTTCTTCATTAATTTTATCTTCTATTTTTTCACATCTTCTAATAAATTCTTGACACTTTGCTTGATACTGTTCTTTTCTTACATCCACTATATACTATTATTTAAAACAAATAGAATTTGGAAAAGTTTACCATGTTTATTTTTAATTTATTTTCAGATATTCTTATTTTACGTTCCCAATCTGTCATTTATTTAAAAAATTATTAATATAAATCAATAGATTATTTCATTTGAGTGATAAGTCATCTATTCTTAAGAAAAGTTTCACTGTTCCTAATAGAGTACTTACAAAAACGTTTCACCAGTTAGTTTTTACTCAAGTTTTCTAACACCATATATAAGAATGAACAATAATAAATTACATATATAATGTAGAAAAGACAGAAATACCTGTTTGGAGATACAGTCCGAAAAATGTGTAGAAATTATATTAAAAATACCTATTATGTACATTAAAGAAATAAAATTAGTATTGAAACCGTTGTTAAATTACTTAGGAATGTAGAAAATTGTATTGGACAAATTTCAGGATTTAATAATCAAATCATTAATGTTAATTGATAAATATTAATTCTTACTTAGCTAATGGGTTATTTTTTGAATGAAATTTTCTTGTTCATAGAGAAATTAATATTATTTTGTCATTTAAACCAAATGCTGATTTCGGATGAACTGTAATTTATTAACCAAGTCACCCTATAAATATTCCAATATCTTATACAATTCAAAATTTAATAATTAATATCACCTATGAAAACGATAATTTGATTGACTACAATGGCGCCCATGTCACAATAATTTAAAAAATCAATTAACAAATTTTTCCTCGATAAATCCTTAACAAAAGAGAGATTTATCAACTTTACTCATTTCGTGTAAGTGAGAAAACAAAAAATAATTGAAATCCCCCTAACAATGAAATATGAAATAAAGTTAATGTTTTCTATGGTTGGATCCGTCCTACAAATACAACTTTGTATGACATTTAATGTTATTCATACAGTTGGAACAAATTTTTCACTATATGAAACTAATAGATAATTATGTGTTAAAATTGTTTAATGTTAATAAAATTAAAGAAGTAAACAATATTTTATCTAGAATGGGACATGCATTTATTTCTTCGTCAAATGTTATTCGATGAACTTCATCTCATCAAATGACTAAACTAGGGATCAATATTTTCTGAACAATGATGGAATTAAAAACAAACAAAATGTAGTGCTTCATGCATTATAATTATTTGGTGGATTTTTCAAGTACATTAAAGAAATAGTTTGGGATGGAGATTTAACAGTAATTTTCATTTTGAGTTCAAGAAAAGCTCAAGAGGTTTCTATTTTTCGGTGGACTATTAATAATGATTATAGTACACTTCCAAAAGAAGGTAAAATTTTGCGAAAAGTATGGCATTTCTTGTTCCTGTTGTTAAATATAAACCACAATCTTCACTTGAACTACAACAAGAAAGATTAAAAATTCAAAAAATTCCAATTTCTTTCTTTGAACTACCAACAACTGAAATTTCTTGATTAAACAGGAAAAGAAATTTTGAACTAGATATTACTAATTATTATAATTCTTTTCACTAAATTTATTTTCCTTCTTTTCCAAACTAATCGAAAAAGTAATCAGTTAAATGATTCTTCTTTATTTGATCATGTTAAATTTCAAAATATCTATGTAAAAATGGAAGAAATGAAATTTGTTCACAGGGCTATGGTATCTTGATCCACCAAATAAATTTTTAAAAGTTAATGGTGCCTTTAGGGGTGTTAAAAGAATACCACAATTAAATAGCGATGTGAATAAAAGTTCATTCAATTTTATTCAAAATTATCCTATTTACGTAATAAGAATGTGTGGAAGAATGAATGTTTTAAGTACTCAAGAAGCACCAACGAAATTATGTGCATTTTAGTGAAATAATACCAATTCATACAACTACACATATAATTATGTATATTAAAAAGAATTACACTAATGATTCACAACATAGAATTTTAACTGAAAAGTTTTATTTCCATAAATGAATAAAAATTAGAATAAGTTATTCCTTTTAAATATTTTCAGAATGATAGAGAAAATAAAAACTAATAAAAATTGTATTTTTCAAAATTTATATCATTCGATAAACATTTTAATTTTTTAAACTTTAGTTTTTTCTATATAAATAATTTAACATAGATTTAACATGAATGGTCACATTGAAAATCTAGTAGGTGGACTTAATCGTTGTAGTAATGGTTTGCAGAGAGCTGAAGAAAATAAATCTTACAATATCTTAAAGGCTGAGTGTTTAGGAACTTAATATGGTGAAAGGTGGTGTTATTTTTAGATAATAAATATAATATAAAATAAAAATATAAATATAAAACCCAAATGATTATACTAAAATCTTTACAGAATATGAAGATAAATTACAGAAAATTATTGTATATATTTTATTTATAGAGGTAAAAAAGAAAATAAGATAAATCAGTTTGTGTTACAGAATTTCATAAATTTTGGAATTTTTGTATTTTTTTCAATTAAGGTTTTTGAATATTAAATATTAATTGAATAAATTTACTTTTTAATTTAATGAAAGATACATTTTTAAATATGGGCAAAACTGGGCAAAACAAAACGAAAATCTTGGTTTTAAATGTGAGAATTTAAAAAAAAATGCAATTTGGTCTAGAATTGACATACATTTTATGCTTTTATGTGTGTGTGTGTGTGTGTGTGTATGTGTGCCTGTGTGTGTGTGTGTGTGTGTGTGTGTGTGTGTGTGTGTGTGTGTGTGTGTGTGTGTCAATGACAACTTAACACAGGCTATTGCCGACAGCAGCACTGGTCACCTGACCTCACTCTACTGCTTTGTGGACTGGGTTAGAAAGTGTTTTATTCAGGGCTTATTGCAGAAATTCTCTCTCTCTTGTTAAGGTTTATACACTATTATTTGCTCTGTATTAACCCTCAGAAGCTGCCAGTCTCTCCTCTCCCATACTTAGAATTTCCATAGACTATGACTCTATTGTATATTGGTGGCCATACATGGACATCTGATCATGTTCGTAAAAGAACATATCTGCTGCAATATAGGTCGCGTGACAGATGCACCATAGGTGTGACAGGAAAGTGTAAGATATTGCTGAGCTATTGTGAAAAGTCATATCCACTACTAAAACTTAAATTTTTTGATTATGTTGTACTGAATTCTGGTAGCAGAAATCATTGAAAACAATTTTACGAAATTTTAAAATATAAAGTACTTAAATACATTACCGTATTTTCACACACGTGTGCCTCACTCTTCCTCATATGAGCTTGGTTTTTGGAGGGTTAAGGAATGAGAGCGCTTGTCAAGCAATTGTGACTAGTGCGAAACATTCGCTGCCACCTGGCATGTTTCTAGCACAAGATAAACTGTGTGATTCTATCCAGGAGAGGAAAAACTAACAGAGGTCATAAGATATTATCTTGGTGCCAAAAAATGACGAGTCGTAGTGCACAAAGGCATGAACAGATGTTCGTTGGGTTGGGAAAAGAATGCAATTGCAAGAACCTGAGGCTCAATGTGAAATCATGTTCAGTACTAAGATATGTATATAGTTATGTGTTCTCGGGATTTTTCGTTCATACCAGTCATGCAAGTTGTGTGCATAAAGGGTCATGAGTTTCTGAGTTCATTCAATTCTTTACAGGAAAATAAAAACCACGAGAAGAACCTCTTGTCTTTGTTATATTAAACAAAGTGCACTTTTGCTGCTGAACCAGGTCGAGTTCTATGTCAATGATTAGCTGTGACTAATAGAGGAAAGGATGGAGGCGAGAGGAATGGTGTATGTGGTTTGTGAAGTCGCTGTGTGTTTAATTATGGACGTTCTGGTTATGCATTTACCGCTTCTTGTTATACATGGTGATTGCGTGATGATGTTACAAACTGTCAGATTTATGGAGAAGGGTAAATGTATCAATCTGTGGTAAGGGACCCTGACTCAGAAACAACTGAGTCAAAGGTAGTAACCGAACTGTGGAATACATATACCAGTAGTGCTGTTGCTTAGAATGTCATGTTGTCAACTTTCAGAGGTGTTAGTATAGACCAAAGAAGAAAACAATGGTATCTAAAATGCTCTGGAATGCATATCTTTTAAGCTTCCATTGTGTGAACATCTATTCTACTACAGGCTCTATGGTTCCATATTCTTGGAGGAGGTAGTATGGACAAGAAAAATAGTCTGCTAAATATGGGCTCCAAAAAGTACGGTTTTAAGAACTATGGGCACTCGTTCTGTAGATGAGATATGTTTCACAGTAGTGAAGATGAGGAAGTTCTTATAAAACTTAAGATATACATTTAAAAGCCCATGGTCATCATATATTTCTTCCTCTTTTCGTCCATATTACTATTCTCTGAATGTTGCCTACCGTAGAGTCTCAGCAGCAACATTGCTGGTAAATGTATTCCACTGTCAATGGATTCAGAACGATTTTTGCATTTAACTTGCAGCTTGGGCCTTTACGAACTAGGCTCCTTACCTCAAAATGATGCATTACCACCCTCCACAGTCCCTGATATTGGTCACTTTCTGAATATCTTGCTGTTGATTTAAAAGTACACTTTTGTGTGTGTAATGATTTGCTCTGGATGAGAATGTAATGATCCTTCTGGCTTTATTCTGTAGCTTAAGATACAAGTAAGACTTATTGTTGATTTTTTGTTTTTCCTGCAGAGGTAGATGAATCATTAGAATTGTTAGTGACCCTTAGGTGGAGCTTGACTGGAACTATTATTGAACTACAGTTAGTGAGTGTAGTTGGGCATTAGTCAGGAAGGGCTATGCAAGACGAATATCTGTAACCATGAGTTATTAATAGTTAATAGTTAATATGTTAATAGTTGGTAGGGCGTAAGGTGAGGACTGCATTTGTGGGTTTTCTGGTGATATTATGAATGCGAGTGCACAAAGAGAGGATTGTTTGTATAAGGGATGAGGCTGATGTGTAGGTGAAAGGTGGATGTCGTTGTGGACCTGAAAGCATAGCTTCACCTTACTATAGAAGAAGGTTGCAATTTTCAGTTTCATAAATTTTCAGGCTACAGCCACAAGTTTACATTGTCAGTAATATTGAAGTCGAGCACATGAAGGTTCCTGGGATGTCAATATCGATATACAGTTAATTATCCTCCGCTGATTCTTGCGTAAGTGATCAACATATCTTTCTTAAATGTGGACAACGACATAGAGGAGTGTAAACGTATCGTTGATTCATGTTCTTTGGTGTTGCTATGGCCTGAAATATTTCTCTTGGTTATTATTTTGGGTATTATAAAATGAAACTATTTCAATTTCAGGTTGTTTCCCCATTCAACTTTATATGATGTGTGGAGAAAACAAGGTTACTAATGAGTGAACCCATGAAAGTAGTGAGATATTTATCATTAATTGTGTTGCTCTGATATTAAATTCAGAAGACAATGGTGGATGGGCGAAGCATCAGTCATTGTAATGGCAACCAGGAGTTTAAATTTACAACAGTGTGTGTGGCTATGTGATGCCCATAACTTAGTGTCTCTTCCGTTCTCACTTTCTCTTATTCCTTCTCACAGTTTCACGTCTTATTGGGATAGATATTTCGGAGGGTAGAATGAATGAAAGCGCATTAGCAGAATAGCCATAGCTGTAGCTCCACTAACGGTTGATTTAAAATTAACATCAGATCAAGGAGAGAGATTGAATTTTTTCCGGAATCCCCTTTTGAGGAGTCTAGGGATTTATATACAACACTACTAAACAATGATTCTTTGTTTTCCGATTATTACTGCTGTGCACGTTGTAACAGGTGTCTTTTTGTTGCTTTCAGATGTAATTATGATAGTACTCATGTACAGTTTGGAAGTCCTTAGTCTGGACTGTCAACATGATGCAATTAATAATCGGTGTAAAGGAAGAGAAGAACAGATCTGCTTTTGTTTATCACATGTTTCCCATTTTGTGTGAAGTTTCATGTATGGTGTCAATGTTTTCAACAATGTTCATTATGTGCAGAAATGGACGAGCTGTAAGTAGTCACAGAGATGGTGGCTTTATAGAGGGACCAAATCATCGAGTTATAAGCTGCTGCTGTTCTCTACCCGTTGAGAATGAAGAGATGGTGACTTCATAGTGGGACCAAATCACTGGGTTATGAGCTGCTGTAGTCTGGTCCGTTCAAGAGCACAAACCAACCAACCTATGAGCTGCTGTTGTTCGCTACCTACTGAGAATGAGGATATGTCGTCGTCTCCTAACGCCAGAAAGCAAAGGCCGCATACCAGGAACTAACGCTGTTGGTATAGCGCTGGATGGTATCACCCGCTGTGCGACAGAAAGCGAGAGCCCGCTGGTCTGGTAATAGCTTCATAGAGCTACAGGTGGTGGCGCCTGTTAGGCTAGACTCAACAGAACCAGTCAGGAGTGTCCTCAGCACTGGACATGGTGACACTGGGAGTCTACATCACGATAGCCACCTTGACAGCTTCAGTGAATTATCTGGAATATGTGAATGTTTAATGGGCGTCTGAATAATCATTAATGAATCCAGTTGTAAAATTAAGAAATACAAAGGAATTCTTCTGTGATTCTGGTCAGGTTAACGTTTTCCGTTTGTCGAGTAACATTAAGTTGTGACACCACCAGAAGGTAAAATGGTGGTATCTGTAAGTTTGTTAATAGAATGGAGGGATCAGTTCCTGGGGTAGTTAAATGAGTCATATTTTTGTGAAATGTATGGTATGAATGTGGATAATAGTACTGGTGCTTCTCTTTGACACGGATGACGCTAATCGCACTTAAGTCTTGTCGAATAAATAATGCAGTTTTACGGGGCTGCACTCTTTCCACACTAGTTCCATCAGCATTGATATGAAAATTTCGCTTTCAGAACACTATGTAATAGTAAAATTCCTAGAAGATATCCTACTACCTTTTCTAAATAAAATAACTCTGGTGCAGTTTTACTTCTGCGGTAATGACGCCAGTATATCAATTGTTTGGCCATTTTGTTTCATGTCATGCTAATTTCCGCAATCCTTAAATAACAGAAACAATTGTATTATATCGACGAATAATCCACTTACAACATTCCATTTGCTGTGTACTTTGCATGTAACCCAATTTGAAGCAATGGCTAAGATATATTAATCGTTCATGAAGTAAATAGTTTCTCACCCTCTTCTTAACTTTTCCTAAGCGCCCGTAAAAATCACATAGAGACACTTTCTTTCTTTTCAACACTACTTTAACAGTTGGGAACCTCTTTTGTCCCCTGTTCCCAAAAGGTTGGTTATGTCTACACATCTGGAGAGTTTCACTCTTTAGGAATCCAGTGCCGAGTCATGATGTGGTTTCAGAATCAGTGCCGAGGCTACGCTTGATGCTGTGTTGAGACCTGCCCTGAAACAAGCCACTTGCAGGTCGGTGCGCCGTAATCGTAACGCAGCTGGCACAGCTTGTTGGCGTGGGAACTGTGGTTACGTGATAGGCGCCTCTTCTTTGACCAGATGCTTGTTTTTTCAGTCGCTAATTTGTTGAGTGGGTCCCGCGTTGTTCTCGGCAAAGGTATTCTTCACGAAGTAGTTCTCAGAGTCTTCACTGGAGCCTACCAGAATGGCTTTGTATTGACACGACGCTGGCCGTCGCATTCCAAAGTCATAAAATAATTATTGTCGCAACAACTGGCGCGCTACTGTTCAGGCAAATTGTACTTTCCCTCTATGGGTGGTAAAATTCCGATTAGTCAGTCTCAAAACCGCCAGTGGGTTAAGACTACGGCAGTGACTTCCTCTCGACTGATTGTCGGAAAGACTGTTGTACTAGTCTGTTTAGAAGGCAAGAGATTAGGCACGTTTGGCCAGAGACAGAAGCATTTTGCCAGAGACAGAAGTGATGGAGAGCCCAGAAGCGAATTAGAGACTTCATTCTGGTGTTAGAAGTTTATCCCAGTGACAGTCTCTGAGAGGACAAGTTATTGACAATGTGGCGTTGGTGTGTACAATTACGCCAGCCAGCGACGAGTGACGCCGATTCCAGTCTCCGGGAGCAGACGCCGATTTGTTAGACGCGACCTCTACTCTCCCACGGCGGGCATTAAATTTGGTCAGTGTGGCATTGTTAAATACAACAGTGTGCCAGATCCAGGTTTATCAAGCTTTTCCTAGGATATCGAGGCGCAAGTTTCAGTTACGTTCATTCAGTTAATCCAAGTAGGCGCTTCACACTGATGATAGTACCCTTGTATATTTAAGAGGTCATGAGCCTAGACAATCTGCACGACAGAAAAAAAAATTGGGGATATTAGTTTAGGTTTCATTTATCACATGTATCCTATTTTCTGCGAAGTTACATGTGTGGTATGCAGTTTACAGGCATTTGACTTACGTACAGAGATGACCTGTTTATTAGTAACACACATATGAGCAGTCACAAGAAGTGATGGCTTCATAGATGGATCAAATAGCAGGTTGATGATTTGCAGCGGTGCTCTTCTCACTGAGAATGTGGTTTCATATTCGCTTCCTTTGTAAAAAGATGGATATTATTAATTTTCCTTTGAGATAGTTCATGTTGTGTATTGTTATTGTTCAGTTTTAGAATAAAGAATTCAATCCGCCATTATTTTTTAAGAACTGGCCTTCTAGATTTTCTGTTGGTGTCAAGTCTTTGGGACTTTTGTGTTCTTGAGGATAGGTTAATGTTACTTATACATACTTTTACTGAAGGTTACTATCAATGCTGCAACAAAAATCCTAGATATATAGCATTCACCTTGTAATGTTACAGATGATTTGATCATGCATTTTTGGTGAGAATTAATGGCTCGTAATCTTTCTCACCTTTGTAAGCACTGTTCTCTTAATGATGAGTCAATGCGACGTTTTGCCGCACGGGATTAGCCGAGCGGTCTAAGGCGCTGCAGTCATGGACTGTGCGGCTGGTCCCGGCGGAGGTTCGAGTCCTCCCTCGGGCATGT
Source organism: Schistocerca piceifrons (assembly GCF_021461385.2). Taxonomy (NCBI): domain Eukaryota; kingdom Metazoa; phylum Arthropoda; class Insecta; order Orthoptera; family Acrididae; genus Schistocerca; species Schistocerca piceifrons. The sequence goes on along the minus strand of NC_060149.1, from coordinate 830,717,046 downwards.
GTGTGTGTGTCTGTCCTTAGGATAATTTAGGTTAAGTAGTGTGTAAGCTTAGGGACTGATGACCTTAGCAGTTAAGTCCCATACGATTTCACACACATTTGAACATTTTGCGCAATGCGACGTTTTCTGTATTTGTTGATCATTATCATCAATATGGAGACCAGATTTCTGCTCTCTTTTAATGTCAATGTGACTAATAATGTACGAGTATATGTGCCATGGAGTATCATGTCTGTGTTTCAGTGGATTCTCTGGGATGCTTAAATGTGTGATTACGCATGTGAATAACCATTAATGAATCCAGTAGTAAAATTAAGGAATGCAAAGGATTTCTTCTGTGATTCTGGTCAGGTTATCTTTTCCGGTTTTTGAGTAACAGCAAATCTTGACACAACCAGAATGCAAAATGGGTCAGTTATGGTATCAGCGAGTTTCTTAATAGAATAGAATGATGAGTGCCTAGGGAAATCAAAGAAGTCAGATTTTTGAGGAATGTGTGGATGAATGTGGATGGTAGTATTGGCTTTCCTCTTTGACATTGTGACGCAATGCTCACCAGGAATGTGAGTAAATGGGGGATATCTGTAGTGAAGGAATGGATGAAGATAATTCAACTTAAGTGATGCGGAATAAATAATGCAGTGTTTTGAGTCTGCACTCTTTCCACACCAGTCATATCACCATTGATGTAAAAATTTCGCGTCGTTGATAGTATTTAATACGAAAATTCGTTGAGGATATCACACTATATTTGCTAAGTGCAGTATCTCAGGTGCTGTTTTACTTACGGTCACGGCGGTAATATAAACAGCACGATACTTGTTTGACCAACTTGTTTCATGTCAGGCAAATTTCGGCAATCCTTATATAACAGAAACAGTTACATTAGATCGATGAATAACCAACATACAAAATTTCATTTCCCGTGTGCTTTGGGTACACCTCGCATTGAAGCCATAGCTAAGCTGTATTAATCGTTCATGATATAAGTAATTTATCGCCCTCTGATTACCTTTCCATACGCTTGTATACGAAAAGCATAGAGACGCTCCCTTTGTTTTCAACATGATTAAAAGACTCGATGTGCCGCTTTTTAACGCATGTTCTGAAGAGGCTGTTTACGCCTGCATCGTTGGATGGTTGACCCTTTGCATAACTGACTTTAACGACGTGGAGGGCGAGCCGCTGCCACTATGGCAACAGAAACAATGGTAAGACATCCGCCCCATTTCTTCTGTACGGGAAGAAGTCAGTTACAAATCCAGGAGATGTTTTCGTAATACAGCTGTTGCGACTTCATGGTGTCGCAGCAGCGGTGACTTGGGAGGTGTTTCCTTTTAAGAAAGGTGATTATAGGCACCAAGAACTTTCTTTCGCTTAGAAAATATTTATGTTCTAGGCAAAAGGTAGATACTTTGGTTTAAAGGTCTATGCTTATTTAACATCTTTGCTATGTCCGCGGACTGCGGACAATAAGAAGTCCAAATCACCTGTAATGGTGGTGTAAGCACCGAGAATTTTGTTCTCCACAAAGCTACTCTTCACGAACTACTCCTCAAAGTGTTTTCTGGTGACGACATGACTGGACTAATGTCCACACACGCAGATGCTTTGTAGCGAGCTAACGCTGGTGGCCGCATTCAAATAGTTATCGTCGCGAGGAACGACGAAAACAATCTCTCCCAAGGAATCATGTTCACTTTTTATGGACTTTGAAGATGTTAATCAGTATTTTGATTCTGTTTTAGATGCTAATAACCTGTAGAACTCATAGTGCTATTACCGAGAGAGGTGGCGCTGTGGTTTACACACTGGACTAATGTTCTGCAAATGCCGGTGTGGTGTCACCGCCAGACACCACACTTGCTAGGTGGTAGCCTTTAAATCGGCCGCGGTCCGCTAGTATACGTCGGACCCGCGTGTCGCCACTATCAGTGATTGCAGACCGAGCGCCGCCACACGGCAGGTCTAGAGAGACGTCCTAGCACTCGCCCCAGTTGTACAGCCGACTTTGCTAGCGATGGTTCAATGACAAATTACGCTCTCATTTGCCGAGACGATAGTTAGCATAGCCTTCAGCTACGTCATTTGCTACGACCTAGCAAGGCGGCTTTATCATTTGCTATTAATCTTGTGATGCATGTACCGTCAGACCGATGTTCACCAATTATGGATTAAAGTTAAGTATTCCAGAAGCTACGTACTTATTTTACTAGTCTCAACTCCTTTAACTGTTCCAGACCTCACGCCAGCCTGCGTGAGCTTAAACGCGTACCTTTCGGCTACCCGTCACAGTGGATTGGCTGTCTTGCCAGTCCACAAAAACCGGAATGGTTCCTTTGACAGGGCACGGCCGACTTTCCTTACCTAATCCAATGAGACCGCTGACCTCGCTGCTTGGTCTCCTCCGACAAACAACCCAACCACTTAGTATTACTGTGATATTTAGGAGAAATGTTAATTAATCCAGTATATCATGGACTTTTTTATCTTTTACATATTTACAGTTAGTATCCAGCCCCCTTTCACACTGCATTTTACTCCATTTCTTCTAAAAAATATTGTCGCAGAAGAAACTGAGTAGCGCAGTCACTGTGGTGTGGTAGTTATGGTACTACCCTCTTGCATGAAGTGTCGTGAGTTCAGAACTACCTGAACTGTAAAATTTTAATTTCTATATTCGGTTCGAGTGCATTCTACTAGTATCCACAAATGTCAAGAATCATTGTACTGGAATGTTCTGTAACTGTACATATACCGTATGTGTTCGGGCATGAGGCAGTTCGCTCCGCGCTCCTGTATGTGCAAGTGCTGAATAAACCTTCGTTAAGTGATTTTAGTGATCGTCATTCATCTAATTACACCTCCTTCAAAGTGACATTATTCTGGTGGAAACAATGGGTATTGGAACTTGTGATAGCGCACACTATCGACGACACAGTGGCTCCCATCAGACCACGTCACAGCCGCTGTTTACGTGGCAATAAACCCGAGTTCGAGCCATAGTCAACAGATCGCAATCTATCGGAGACAGAAAAAGAAGAGGACGTTACGATGACAGCAACTGTGTGCCACCACATGGGACATCCTTCCGGGTTCTCTGGTGACGATGGCCAAGATCCAAAGAAGTGGCTGAAAGTATATGAGCGTGTAGTCAAATTTAACAAATGGGATGACGCCGTGTGTTTGGCTAACGTATTTTTCTACTTCGAGGGCACTGCCAAGCAATGGTATGAGAACAACGGGGAGACGTTCGCAAGCTGGGAAGTATTCCAGGCGGGACTGCGCAAGTATTTCGGCGACACACAACGACAGAAGTGCAAGGCTGTAGATAAATTAAAGTGCAGGGCACAGCGTTCAGGAGAAACTAAAGGATCCTACATTCAAGACGTCTTGGAGATGTGTAAAATAGTGGATCCTAGAGTGAAGGCGGAAGATAAGGTTGCACATCTCATGAAGGGTGTTGTTGAGGACATGTATCATGCCCTACTCCCGAAGGAGGTTTCGACAGCAGACGACTTCATAAAATGGTACCAATATCGAGACAACGCATCAAAAAAGAATTACACGCAAGAAGTTTGAATCAATGTCTGTGATGGAGGAAGGAACTGATTTCGCAAGTGTTCTTCGTCAGATAGTGAGAGAGGAAGTTCAGAATGCACTTGGATTGCACGGTGAGCAAAAAACCGAGACGCTTCAAGGGGTCATTAGGGAGGAAGTCGAACAGACATTGAACCTAATCTCTCGTACTACACTTACCTTTAAACCAGTGAAAAAGTTGAGACCCAGGCGAAGTTACGTTCCTACAAGCCGCATGAGGAACCTGTTTGGGCACAAAGGAAGACTGACGTCTGGAGGACCCAGGAGAACCAACCAGTATGTTTCCACTGCGGACGGCCGGGACATATGGTGTTCAAATGGCTCTGAGCACTATGGGACTTAACTACTGAGGTCATCAGTCCCCTAGAACTTAGAACTACTTAAACCTATCTAACCTAAGGACATCACACACATCCATGCCCGAGGCAGGATTCGAACCTGCGACCGTAGCGGTCACGCGGTTCCAAACTGACGCGCTTAGAACCGCACGGCCACACCGGCCGGCCAGGACATATGGTGTGCTATTGTCGAGAAAGGCGGCGAATATTTGATGACATCCGCGCCAGCAGAGAGCAGACCGATCTTAGCCGACGCCAACTCCAGGACGACGAAGATGAACAACAAGATGTGGGGAATTAGGACGACGTAGGTCACCATCGCCGCAAGCTAGAAGCTGGAGAGGACGCTACCCAACACGTCGATCAAGGTCTCCATCGCCGCATTCTGGAAAACTATAGGGTGTGACCTTCCTTGGAGGTGAGGCCGCCGAAGAGAAAAATCCAATGCCGTCGATCACTACAAAAATGATAAGAAACTACGTCGATATCCTCATGGATGGCGGACTAGCCCAAGCTCTTGTTGACTCTGGGGCATCATATTCAGTCATTTCGGAGAAATAGCGACGCCAGTTGTAGGAAACCGTATTCCTCGACAACAAAACATCTCTGCTGAAGGTGGGTCATGGGAAATATGTAAAACTTACAGGAAGATGTACCATTCGTGTGACCATACACAGCCCTTAGAATCCATCGTCTTACAAGACTGTAGTCATGACGTCATTCTCGGATGGGACTTTTTGAAAGCTTCTAAGTCAATTATAGATTGTGGTCGCCCAAAGATTATGTTAGACGAGATCAGATACTATGGACAGGAAGATGCACCTCCGAGTGTGTGGAGACTATGAGTGCTGGATGAAGTGATCATTCCTGCAGCCGGCCGAAGTGGCCGTGCGGTTAAAGGCGCTGCAGTCTGGAACCGCAAGACCGCTACGTTCGCAGGTTCGAATCCTGCCTCGGGCATGGATGTTTGTGATGTCCTTAGGTTAGTTAGGTTTAACTAGTTCTCAGTTCTACGGGACTAATGACCTCAGCAGTTGAGTCCCATAGTGCTCAGAGCCATCATTCCTGCAGTCAGCGCTAGAAAGGTAACTGTCATGTGTCATGCCATTCATCAACCCATGGATCTTGTAATGGAATGTAAGAGAAGTATACCACTGAAGAATAACTTGGGCATCCCAGCCTCTGTCGTCTCGTTTAAGAACGGATTCGGCGAACAGAGGATAATTAACTGTCGCAGAAAACCGCAGACCCTGCCAAGACGCATGTGCGTAGCAAATACTGAGCTGTTAATTGCCGAACAGCTGAGCATAATAGAAACCTCCCATGCCATGGGCGAAATTGGCACTGCCAGTACGAGACAAGATCTTTCTAGCTCGACTATCACCAGATCTCACTAAGGAGCAACAGGAGAACCTAGTCGCCATTCTTCAAGAGTTATCTGAATGCTTCAATCCACAGGTGAAGAGCAAATTAGACAAATCGACGGTGAAGAACCGAATTAGCACTGGAGACCATCAACCAATAAGCCAGAGAGCATACCGTATGTCAGCAACGGAACGTTCGAATAATTCGCGACGAGGTAGAGAAAATAATGAAGAACGACATCATTCAGCCTTCGCAGAGTTTATGATCGTTACCAGTGGTTCTCATCAGGAAGAAGGATGGCAGTGGGCGCTTTTGTGTTGATTATGGGAAGCTTAATAAGACAACTAAAAAGAATGTTTACCCCCTTCCATGAATTGACGATACACTAGATTGTCTGAAGGGGCCAAAGCTTTTCTTAACCATGGACTTGTACTCGGGGTACTGGCAAATCGAAGTAGATGAGGCTGATCGTGAGAAAGCTGCATTCATCAGCCCTGAGGGCCTGTATGAGTTTAAGGGAACGCCGTTTGGTTTGTGTAATGCACCAGCTAATTTTGAATGGATGATGAATAATCTTCTAAGTCACCTGAAGTGGACGATGTGTCTTTGTTATTTAGATGACATTATAGTGTTCTCAGAGACATTTGATGGACACGTGAAAAGACTGAGGGCTGTTCTTAAGTGTCTCCAACAAGGCGGACTGAAACTTAATCCAATTAAGTGTCTTTTCGAAGCAAAAGAAATCAGAATACTTGGACACTGCTTCAAACGAAGGTGTGCGGGCAGACCCAGAAAAGGTCAGATCTATAACGGAATTTCCTATTCTTAAAAGTATTAGAGATGTGAGAAGCTTCCTCGGATTATGCTCTTATTACCGTTGTTTTATCAAAGACATTTGTATCAAAGCCAGACCACTCCAAGAATTGTTAAAAGCCGATGCTAAATTTATCTGGGGTGGCGCTCAACAAGATTCCTTCGATGTGTTGCCAAAAACCTCTGACGACTGACCCTCTACTTGGTCTGTATGATGAGAGAGCACCTACAGAATTACTCACAGATGCCAGTGGGTATGGCATCGGCGCTGTTCTGGTGCTAATTTCGGATGGAAAAGAGAAGGTTATAGCCTATGCTTGTAGGACACTTACAGAAGCCGAGAGAAACTAGTCAACTACAGAAAGAGAATGCCTTGCTGTGATCTGGGCCATGTGAATATTTCTACAATATCTCTATGGAAAGCCATTCATTCACTTGGTTGGTTGACAGGTCCTAAGGATCTAACTGGACGACTCGCCAGGTGGGCACTACGTCTTCAAGAGTATGACATTACCATAGTGTATAACAGTGGACGAAAACACCAAGATGTCGACTGTCTCTCAAGAAACCCTGTGCAAGACCGTCAAGACTTTAATGTAGATAATGCCTGTCTCGCAACACTCAGGGATTTCTCTGCTGAACAGAAGAAGGACGCCAAGATATCTCAAATTATGCTTGCCTTAAATCGGTCAGAGGATGTAAAAGGACAATTAATGCAATTAATGGATTACTTTGCAAGAAAAACTTTGATCCGTTGGAAAGAGGTGGCTACCAGTGATTTCTAAACATATGCGCTTAGATGTTCTACAGAAATTGCATGACGCATCTGAGGCTGGACATTTAGGATTTATTAAGACATACGATAGGATCCACAAGAGATTTTTCTGGCCACATTTATTTAGGAGTGTCCGTCACTATGTGTCGCACTGTCGAGAGTGCCAGAGGAGATAGGCAGTTCCTCAGAAACCACCTGGCCGACTCATACCAATTCCACCAGCCGAAACGCCTTTCCAGCGGGTTGGGATTGACCTCCTCGGACGATTTCCAAATTCTGCTAGTCACAATAGATGGATTATCTGACACGCTATGCCATTACAAAAGCCGTGAAAACAGCCGAAGCATTCGAGGTAGCCAAATCCATCGTGGAAGACATTGTATTAAAACACGGTGCCCCAATGTCGTTGATTACGGATCGGGGGAAAGTTTTTCAATCGAATCTTGTGACAGGGATAAAGCGTCGGTGCAACATTACTTATCACATGACGGCTGCCTACCATCCACAAACTAATGGGCTTACTGAACGCCTTAATAAGACCTTTGCCGACGTGCTATCAAAGTTTGTCAATGTTGAGCAGAGCAACTCGGATGAGGTGCTACCTTTCGTGACGTTTGCCTACAACAACGCCAAACAAGACACCACAGGATTTACGCTATTCTTCCCGGTGCATGGGCGTCAGGTGACTACGACGATGGACACTGTTTTTTTCCGTTACATCCTGATGACGTGGACGACGACTACATCGGCCAGGTGTTAAGCAGAGCTGAAGAAGCTCGGCAGTTAGCTCGACTCCGCAGGCTGCAGGCTCAAGAAAACGATCGCCGAAGGTATTACGCGAGCCACCACCCTGTTGTCTACGAGCCTCGTGACCTCATCTGGATCTTCACTCCTGTTCGGAAGTTTGGTCTCTCTGAGAAGCTCCTCAGGCGCTACTTTGTACCTTATAAGGTTGTAAAACAGTTGTCTGATTTTACTTATGAGGTTGAAGATATCGACCCCGACACAAGACGACGAGAGATGAGAGATGCGGTCCACGTCCATCGAATGAAGCCCTATAAGGATCCTGGAGCCCAGGGTAAATTCTAAGCTCCAGCGGCAGGCAACAAGCGGAGCGAAGAGCGTAGCGGCAAAGGAAGTTCTAAGCAGATTACCTCCATGGTGAACAACAGTCATCGGGAGTCGGAGTATGCAGGACCGATGACTCGTTCCCGGACTGGGACGACGTAACACCGAGACGATGTTCTCTTACCGAGGGAGCACTGTCGCAGTATAAGCTGTGTGGCACAGTCACCGTGGTGTAGTTGTTATAATACTAGAATGCCGCGTAGGGGTTATGATTTCAAAACTCACCTGAACAATAAAATTTTCTGTGTTCCGTTCGAGTACATTCTACAAGTATCCACAAATATCAAGAATCATTCTACTGGAACCTTCTGTAACTGTATATAGAGGGTGAAAAGTATTTAAACCGACAAACTCTGGGAGGTTGTAGGGGACATCAAAACAAGTATTTTTCCCTAATGTCATTTTTTCCTATGAGGAGTATTTAAACCATTAGACGAAACCAACAAACGCATTTCCATATTTTTTATGACCAAGAGATAACAGATTAACACAACCCAGTTTCCATTACAGTAGATTTTCAAAAATGCCTGACTTGACACGTAAACAAAGGTTACGTCGTCGGATCATGTTCTGTCTGACACGGGCAAAAACCCCAGGAGTATCCTGAATTGTTCCTGCTGCCGCTACTACCCGGGCAACCAGATCCTCTTCTGATGAAACAGGAGTTGCAGAAACAAGGTTGCGCATCTCTCCCCACACAAAAAAGTCCAGAGGGGACATATCTGGGGATCGAGCAGGCCATGGTACAGGACCACCTCTGCCAATCCACGTTTCTGGGAACCGTCGGTCCAGGAATCGACGCACACGACAGGTGAAATGTGCCGGCGCCCCGTCATGTTGGAACCACATGCGCTGTCTTGTCGGGAGCGGGACGTTTTCCAGAAATTCTGGCAATGCTCTGGCGAGAAAATTGTAATAGTGCCTGACATTTAATGGCCTAGGTAGCAGATACGGCCCAATTAAACAGTCCCCGGCAACACCGACCCACACATTAACGAAGAACCGCACTCGATGAACGCTAGTAACTGTGGCATGTGGGTTATCCCCACTCCAAACATGCGGATTGTGAATGTTGCAGACTTCATCACGCCCGAACGTTGCTTCATCGGTAAACAATACAGAGGATGGAAATGTAGGATGCCTTTCACACTGTTCCAGGTAACACTACGAAAACTGGGCTCTGGGCGGATAATCAACTGGTTCCAGGTTGTGGGCACGTTGTAAGTGAAATGGACGTAACAATTGCTCTCGAAGGACTGTTCTTACATTAGTCCGATTCGTCCCCATGTTATGTGCAATTTTACGAATGTTGATTGAATGCACCCGCTCCACATGTTGCAAGGCAGGTTCCTCAAATTGCAGCGTTCTTACAGTGCGACGGCGTCTCTGTCCAGGTAATCTGCTGAATGACCCGGTCTCACGCAGACGTTGGTACATAGCAGCAAAGGTCGTATGATGCGGGATACGGCGATTAGGATATTGTTGTTGATAAACCCGCTGTGCAGCTCGTCCGCTGTGGTGCGCTACGTAGTACGCACCAACCATATCAGTGTACATACTCCAGGTGTATCGCTCCACTAGTAAACAGAGAAACGCACTACTACACTGGTGAACAGCAGTTGCCTACAACTGAAGAGCGTAATACGCCCTCTAACAACTGAAGGTCGTAATACGACCTCTTGTAACTGAAGAGGGTAATACGGCCTCCACCGGTTTTAATAATCCTCATAGGAGAAAATGACATTAGGGAAAAATATTTGTTTTTATGTCCCCTACAACCTCCCAGAATTTGTCGGTTTAAATACTTTTCACTCTGTATACTGTATGTGTTCTGGACGGAGGCAGTTCGCTCCGCGCTCCTGTATGTTCAAGTGCTGAATAAACCTTCGTTAAGAGAGGTTAGTGTTCATCATTCATCAAATTACACCTTAATCTACGTGACAATGTTTCAGTGTTAGGAAAAAGGTATAAATTTGGTTCAAATTTCTATGCTTATTCAGCTGCTGTGGGAGATTGTTACTATATTCGTTGACCGCGGACAGAGAAGGTCCAAATCCCTTGTAAGGATTTTATTAACTCTAAACTGCCATCATTATTTCTCTTCTGACATAAAAAGTAAACTATCTATTGGCCGACTCTGAGGACCACATTGAGGAAGGCAGAAAATAAAAATTGTTCTCGCCATATGACAAAATAGTATCCTTGGACGAAGGCGGAAGTTTGGCGTTACCGGAAAAGTTAAACAACAAAGTTTTTCTGGTATGAGATTTTCACTCTGCAGCGGAGTGTGCGATGATATGAAACTTCGTGGCAGATTAAAACTATGTGCTGGACCGAGAGTCGAACTCGGGACATTTGTCTTTCACGTGTTCTACCAACTGCGCTACCCAAGCAGGACTCACGCCCCGTCCTTACAGCTTTACTTCTGGCAGTACCTCGCCTACTACCATCCAAACTTCATATCAGCGCACACTCCGCTGCAGAGTGATAATCTCATTCTGGAAACATCCCCCAGACTGTGGCTAAGCCATGTCTCCGTAATATCCTTTCTTTCAGGAGTGCTAGTTCTGCAAGGCTCGTAGGAGAGCTTCTGTAAAGTTTGGAAGGTAGGAGGCGAGGTACTGGCAGAAGTAAAGGTGTGAGGAGGGGGCCTGTGTCGTGCTTGGGCAGCTCAGTTGGTGGAGCACTTGCCCGTGAAAGGCAAAGGTCCCGAGTTCGAGTCTCGGTCCGGCACACAGTTTTAATCTTCCAGGAAGTTTCAGTTTTTCTGGTGCTTCTTGATGAGCGACGTCGGAAACCACGTGACCTTAGTGGAATGTAAAGAGTTCCTGAGTCGATGATTCGGTTGCATGCAGACGGTGGACGGCACCATGACTGCTACGATGGCACCGGAATAAACACTTCACTGATGAAGTGCGTAAATTCTCGGCTTCTGCACCATGCGAATCGGTGTGAACGCCTTCTGAGGCTTGGTGCGGGGCTATATAGGACGCCCGTTCCAGCAAACATCGCCGACTATTTCCTTTCATGTGTTATACAGAAGGAATTAGGGCCGCATACGCTGCGACCTCGCGTGGCGCAGGTGAGATCGCCTGGTGGCCGCCGATGACAGACTGCGTTTACACGAAGACTAGAAAAGCTCACCCCTATTCGGTCCACGGCCCGCTCGACAAGTATTTTCAGCGAGTAGCCGCGTTACAGACTCTCCGGCTGGATCTTTTAATTATGATAGTTGTGGTGTCACCGCCAGATACTACACTTGCTAGGTAGTAGCCTTTAAATCGGCCGCGGTCCGTTAGTATAGTCTAACCCGCGTGTCGCCACTATCAGTGATTGCAGACCGAGCGCCACCACACGGCAGGTCTAGAGAGACTCCCTAGGACTCGCCCCAGTTGTACAGCCGACTTTGCTAGCGATGACTCACTGACTACATACGCTCTCATTTGCAGAGACGACGGTTTAGCATAGCCTTCAGCTACGTCATTTGCTACGTCCTAGGAAGGCGCCATATTCATCAAGAATGTATGCTAAACTGATAATATTGTGAATCATGTACCGTCAAGAGCGACGTTCATCAATAATGTATTAAAGTTAAGTATCGAACTAATTACGTCCGGTTTCTGAATTCTAATTCCTTGTCATGTTCCAGACCTCACGTCGGTATAGTCCTTCCCTCCTCACGCCAGCCTGCGTGAGCTGAAACGCGTGCATTTCGGCCTCCACTAGTAACACAGTGTTGGCTCTTCTGCCAACACAACAATAGTGTTGATGTGTCTAAGGAAACTACGTATCAGGATTCAAGCAACGGCGCGGACAGACAAGACGTCTTAAAATGGACTGAAAAAGTGAGCAAATACCATGTGATACTTTTAAAAGAAATTCCAGGTGAAGGTAAGTCCCTATAGAAATGCAGTAACGAGATCGTTTTAGATAAGGCTTCAGCATACCATCAGTGGGCTTCTGAGAAGTGTCTCATATGTCACACTATCGTATCATCAGTTACCTCCTATATAAATACGTCATGTTTGCTATTATCCCAAATTAGTGATTTGGGACTTTCTCTTGAGTCATTACTTTGCAGTCAACAAGTGTTTTGTCATGGATGTAAGCGCTTTCTGAGATCTGAGATATGACGGATGTGACCTCTGGATGAGCTAGGAGAAACGATTCAGTAGAGGCAGGGAGTTCAAGTTGACTGTATACTAACCAGTTAGTAAATAGGAATACCTGTTTGATGAGTAGAAGGGGATTGCTTCACAGGCCGGCAGCTGTGACCGAGCGGTTGTAGGTTCTTCAGTCCGGAACCGCGCTGCTGCTACGGTCGCAGGTTCGAATCCTTCCTCGGGCTTGGATGTGTGTGATGTCCTTAGGTTAGTTAGGTTTAAGTAGTTCTAAGTCTAGGGGACTGATGACGTCACATGTTAAGTCCCATAGTGCTTACAGCCATTTGAATTTGATGACTTCACATGGATAGGTAGTTTGGGTAGTGCATGTGTCGTATGAACGTCAAGTTTGTTGTAATACGTGATAATGTGTGTATAGGGTTACGTTAGTGTCATGAGGACACTTTTCCCAATCCTTCCCTGCTATCGAAGGTAGAATAGATAATAGACATGATCGAGTTAATGGAGATACCACCCTATGATATTTGTGACAATCACGACAAGATTTTATGTGTTATGTAACATCTCCATCCTTAAGTAAAAGGAAGATCAGTAAGATAAGTGACTTTTTTACTGGTAGATTGACATCACTGTTAAGTCTTTAATATCAGACATGAAACTCTTGCAACTATAATGTTTCGCTAGAGAGAGAAGCAAACGGATGGGATTGGAGACATGGGCGAGTATTCACGAGTCAGATTAGCTCGCTACCAGGCTTCGAGTTGGCCATTCCTTGCGCTGAGCCACGTTGCCTAGGGACTGCTGTACACATGGTGCTGCTCCAGCGTTGATCAGTGAACAGTCGGGCTCACCGCAGGGGTTTCGCCTTTGCTCCTGCCACTCTTAGTGGCTGTCACTCTTGACATGACATAAAGGTCGATCGCTGTTACCTGCAACGATGCTCACGCGAACGGAGCACAGTCCAGAATAGGGCTCCTCCTGGGCACCTATACGATGACAACTGAAGCCCACGCTACCCACAACTGGTGGACTGTGGTAACGAGAGTGGAGACCAAACACGGAGGGCCTGCACGGCTTGCTGACTTACTAAGGGGGAATCCATGCGGCTTTAGTGTGCCCCATTGACCACGACGGAATGTTGTGGATTTCAACAGGTGCTTGTAATGCTGAGCCACCTTGTCAAGGAAGTAGAATTCTGATGACAAAGGGGTGACTAGGCTGAACAGAACATGAGTCCTCATAAAACAAGAATGATGTCAGAATGTAGTTTGATGTCTGACTAATCTGATTTTTGAGGCCAGCTGTCAGGGCTGACACTCATGCCAAACGCCATGAACTGTCAAAAAAAAAAAAAAAAAAAAAAATCCAAAGTCAAATTACGCTATGAGGCAACACGGCAGACAGTATGGGGCCTGGGCAATCTGATTTTAACACTGACTGTTACGCATATCATACACTCCAGATGCTTGTAATGGTAAGACACTCACCAACCTGCGTGACAGGGGTTATCATCGTGGCTGTTTACTGCACTCCTGTGTTCAGCCTGGCACCTAGATAATTTGATTACTAACATCAATAGTAAAACCTATCACTCCAAGGGCGTCGTGACTGGGGACTCATCCATTAACTGCCTGTCAAGTGCCACCCACTTGACTGACTTGTTACAGCATTATGGTGGCTGCCTTCATCTGTGGGTGCTGCCGTGACTGCAGACGAATCCAGTGGTAGAGACAAGTGGTGTTGTTGTTGCTGTGAGCTGTCCCATCATCGAGAACTCTAAGTGCAATGGTGTTTGAGGTTGTTCTCAAAGTACCTCTCAAAGAATTATTCTCACCTGTGGCCCCATCAGCACCTTCATATCGTTTGTGGTTGTGCAGCATGTAGTGCGCCCGATCTGGTGTTGCCTTTGGTGTTGTAGTTCGATGATTCTTATGATAAATTCGTCTGCCCCAGTAAATGGTACGTAAGGTTTACAATGACATATAGACTTAGATATTGCTTTCATGTAAATGTTTTAACAAATGTCAAACAACAGTTTTCATTATGTGAACTCTTTTTGCATTACTGCTTGTAGTATGAAAGATTTAAGTTGTTAGCACTATTGTTATTTTGGCTGTTATGTCGCAAATCTTTTTCTCGAATCACTTGAAGTTACTATTATGAAGTTTTTTGTGTTGTGGATTTGTTTACCAGGTCAAATGTCGTTCCCTTTACTTCCAGCTAGTATTAGATGTATATTTTCGTAATGATCTCTTATTTTCATATCTAACATTACCTCTAGTACAGTATCAGGAATATCTCTACTTTATTGTTGTTTTAGGTGTTACTCCAGTCTCATACCCCGGGAGTGCAGTACAACTATATTTTATAGAGATGACTAGAAATAACTGGAACCAGTTGCCTTTTGTGAGTCTTCAGTTTTTCTTTACCATGACGGGCTTCAAATCGCCTAGCGATTCACCATCAGATGGTACACATTTTCTCAATGACTCAAGCACTGTGGGGGTTTAGTATCCAATGGTTTATTCTTGATGTACACACTGTTCTGGAAAACGTAATGTATGTTTACCAGTACTGTTAAATTTATTACATTAAAAAAATTTGCGACAGTCAGAAAATCCGACGTGCCTTGCACAATGTAAGCAAACCAAAGTACATGACTAAAGTTATGTGCTAGGAATCTGTGTTGGGGCGAAGTATTTCTTTGCTAAGCGTTCACACTTCGTATTGGTGACAAGCAGTGGAAGTAGTTGGGCAAAGAGGTTTTTGGCTTAATTTTATATCAAATTGATCGACTAATTACTTAAATTGATCCTCCCTCCCCCAATCTCTGAGAAATTCAGTCTTCCCCTGTGAAAGACTACTCTCCTCCCGCCCACCTCTCCCCTACTCTTCCCTCCCATCATCCTATTGATGGGAAATTCAAATTTTATAGGAAAATTAATATTTACGACGTAACTTCACATGTCGGTTACATCACAGAGGATATAGTAATAATAATATATCCTCCATTTATAAAAATTAAATATGCTTGTACGTTGGTACAGAATGATATAGGTGAGTCTCTTTATTTAATCGTTTTTGTAAAGTTCAAATATTACCCTGCTGGAGGATCAGCAACTACATGCACTAATTGTGTAGTTTACAGATCATCAATAATAATCCATTTAAGAAAATCGTCAACGTCTATTCACAGCTGCAGATCCAATACATAGTGCTAAGCATATTGCAAAACATATTGCAAGGCTGCTACAAATCACAAATAACATCCCCTAGACAATCCTATGTACTGAAAATGGAGTCTCAAGATTGTGTATAATAATAATAACTGCACTTTCTGTGGAAGATGGAGGAGTGGAGTAAACTGCCCTACCGTCCACTCTCCACCACTGCCAGTGGAGGAATCAGACTGAAGTGCCATACGGGACATGCACATGTTGCTAGCATGCATTGTAGTCATCTCTCATCATAGCGGCTAGCTTCAAACTGCATACCTGAGGCACCTAGAAGGTGCCAAGTCAACTGAGGTCTCCATGCTTGGGAGACTGACACAGTGGTGGGAGGCCTATTTTCCTGCAGGTTGCCCACTAGACTGTTGAATGCCCTAAAAATACCTCGGGACTCTCTATCCGCTGAGGCGAACTGTCTATTGTTTGCACAAACTATCCCAGCCGCCCACTATTGGCCATGTAAACCCCAGGAGATGTGCACTTGTGCCAGCTTGCTTTTTAGCCATTGGTGGTCAACAGAACTGGTGCAAAACACTCAAATGCTTCCTGTCAAATAGTTAAGCGTTCTGTGAGTTGGTCAGAAAGATGTGAACACTAGCAAAATACCAGCTGGCAGACCTGTCCAACCTAAATGCATCACAGCCTGCAGATCTGGGTTTATCCCAGACCGGGCTTTGTCAGCAGTTTGCTTTGTTGGCTGGTTGCTCATAATGTCCTCTTAAGTGCTGGATGAAACTGTGGTATCGATAGCTAGGATGCCACAACGTAGGTGCCCTCTTGTAGGTTGGCATTACGAGAACGACGAACATAGCCGACCACAGCGCGTTCTAGCCGACGCTGTGGAGCTCGACAAGCGCCGCTCGACATTCAGCCCATTTGATCACGAGTAGACGACCAAGCCACATTGTTTCTATTTCGTAGTGGGCGAGCCACTACAGATTTTGCCTTTGTAACTTCCAGTAGCTGTTAGCTTTGATACCTGTATGGCTTCGCACCTACGTGCTCATCTTAGCCAAATTAAAGTAACCATTTATGTACTCATATTGTTTTGGTAAACTTGTAAAACCTACAGGCAGTACCAAAGTACTTCACCTTTTCCTGCTCCTACTCGCGTCCTTCACTCTCGGCCTGTCTTGCAGAAGCAGTTCACAGGAGCAGATCCACGCGCCGCCTATCCAGGCGGGATACAAAAGAAACATCAACAAAGGGGAACAGGATTCTTTGACACCAGTACACTCGAAAGACACTAACGAAGAGCGAATGGATTTTGGCAACAACTGCACACTTATGTGCCACCGACTTTCAGAACTGGTAGGAAATATCGTGGTGCTTCCTGTCTGAGGACACGCAAACTGCTTACGACATGCTTTGTGCCAGGGTTACCCCGACAGGTTTTATGTAACATACAGGGGCTCTGAATCCTGGAATATCTGCACACTTCAAAGACACTGATAAAAATTGATGGGATTCGTGGTACACCTGGGCACATTTGCAAGACACAAACAAAGAGGAACCTGATTCGTGGAACACCTACACACACTTCAATGACGCTGCCAAAGAACAAAGTGATTCCCGAAGTACCTGCAACTTGGAAGACACTAACAAAGAACAAAGTGATTGCTGGAAGGACAGTGAACATCTGCACTCCTGAAAGACGCCGATGAAGAACTAAGTGATTTCAAGATCACCTGGGTACTTAAAATCTCACTGGGGGGAAATACGAGGACGTTGAACAATACGCTTCCTGTCTTCCCACCTGCAAATCGAAACGCTCAGAGATGTGTTTTCGAGATATGCGAGAAATGCCAACGCTGAGAACCACCCCATCCGATATAAGTATGAGACTGCAGACCTGGCTTTCCCACATAATGCCCTCTAGTTGAATGAGGGAAGTTCGAAGTGATTGCTCAGCCTGTCCAGTGTAGTATTCTTCTAGGAGCACCTGGGTGTTTATATGTCGCTGGAAGAAATACCGGGACGTTCAAAGATATGCTTTCCTTCTTCTCACCTGCAAACCATTTAGCGTATTTCCCAGAACGACCGGAAAGGCTGAAGCATGCTTTTCACTTGTGAACAATAGCAAAATACTTGTCTGCAGATCACCCCATCCCAAACACGGGCCCGTATCTCGTGGTCGTGCGGTAGCGTTCTCGCTTCCCACGCCCGGGTTCCCGGGTTCGATTCCCGGCGGGGTCAGGGATTTTCTCTGCCTCGTGGTGGCTGGGTGTTGTGTGATGTCCTTAGGTTAGTTAGGTTTAAGTAGTTCTAAGTTCTAGGGGACTGATGACCATAGATGTTAAGTCCCATAGTGCTCAGAGCCAGCCCAAACACGTCTGAGACTACAGACCTGGGTTTCCTCCAGGATACCGTCCTGTAGGAGGGTTTCTAATAGTTCCCGCGAGGTTAGTGGGCTGAGCTTGAGTATATACGTCTCTGAGTAGATGTTATCTCCATTCCGCCGACGAAACCGACATATGCACACCTATTAATATGAGGTTCAACATACATATTCGTAATTTACATAATTTGATTTCGAAATGTATATCTGTAAGCTGTAGTCTTTAATGAATCATCAGCAACCTTCAGTGAAATCGAATTTCTCAGTCACTGTTATATAGCTATTCGCACAACTGTGCCACGTAACTGACATGCTTATACGTAACTGTAATTTGTCGTAGATATCGAAATCGTGTCGCTAAAGATCCTCACCTTTCTTTTTCCATTTTTCTGTGTATTGATCTTCTCAGCAGTTTGGCTGCAGTAGATGTTAAGCTGACTGTGCGATGCTTTTTGCAACTCTCTGTCCTTGCTATCTTCAGAATTGTATGATTCATAATTTTTCCAAAAGTCTGACAGTGCGCCGCCAGCCTAATTTCTTCTACACAGCAACTTGAATAGTCATTTGGTTGCCTTCCACATAAGAATTTTAGGAATTCCGATGGAATACTACTTATCCCTTCTGCCTTGTTTGTATCGCAAGTTTTCCAGAGATCGGTTAAATTATCACTCTACTACTGGATCCCCCATTGACTCCAGTTTCTTCTCCTATCGCGTCATCAGAGAAGTTCCCCTCTCATAAAAACCTACACTTTACTCTCTCCATGTATTCGCTCTTTCCTCTGCGTTTAATATTGGGATTAACATTGCACTCTTAATGATACCATCCTTGCTTTTTAATTTCATCGAAAGAACTTTTGACTTTTCTATTAGCTGATTCGGTCCTTCCGATGATTGTTTCGTGCCCTGCACTTTCTACTCGATTCGTTTCTAAGGTGATTATGTACCCGTATTACTGTCTTTCCATCGCCAGCCGCGGTGGTCTAGCGGTTCTAGGCGCGCAGTCCGGAACCGCGCGACTACTACGGTCGCAGGTTCGAATCCTGCCTCGGGCATGGATGTGTGTGATGTCCTTAGGTTAGTTAGGTTTAAGTAGTTCTAGGGGACTGATGCCCTCAGATGTTAAGTCCCATAGTGCTCAGAGCCATTTGAACCATTTTTTGTCTTTCCATCAATATTTTTATACTTCCCAGATAAGTTCGTCGATCACTTTGAACTACAGCCACTAATTTTCTCATTAAGGTCTCTTTGCGATATAAATGTGGGAGGGAGTAGTATGTTCGCTCACAACAATTAGAAGAAGTAAAGAGATCACCTCTCAGCCTCACTTTCGTCAGAATATTGCTTACACTTCATATTCGCACGTATCTTCCAGTCTTCGATATATAGCGATATATACTCCTCACCGAGAACACCTGCTAATTCTCTTCAAAACTTTTCTCGCTGCGACAGCACTGTTCCTTGAGATACAAGGCTGTCTAGCACTCCACACGTCAGTGACTGCGAAGAGACCTATTACACCGAGCGAAACTAGCACACTAGCGTTCAGGCAGGAATACGTCACCATGGGTATTCTCGCATCCAGATATTGAAAAATAGCGCAACTGAACTATGTGATTACAATTCTGTTACATTTGCAAGCAATGTAATATGTGGCTAGGAGTAACTTCATGACCACGTCACCAGAAGTTTCGGCATTTAGATATTTAGTGTAGGCTGTATGTAAAGGGAGCTATATAAGCAGTTCGCTTTGTAACACAGTGGAGGTCTGAGGGTTCTGGCGAGGTATGTCGGTGAATTAAACTGTTTCTTTTATACGATGCTTGTTACCTGTGTAGAATGGAGATACTCCAAAATTCATCTGCTGAATCAGCATCTTTATGCAGTACTACTTGTGATGTATGAGAGATTAGGTTACTTCACCCTTACTTAACCCTAAATTTAGAACATACGATACGTGGATGACATCTTTCAGAAGCTGGTATTTCCCTATTAAGCAACGTCCTGACGAACTAAGTGAAGTTAGTTTCTTTTATACTGGTGATTCAGATGGAATCGTGTTTCTATTCTGGGGAAGGTCTGAAATATTGGGATGAAACGAATAACCCATGGGCTGAACATACTGTGTGGTTTTTCAAGTGTTTGTTTGAGCTTCTTGCGGGGGTGGGGGCAACGATTTTGTGGATAATATTTGGCAGAACAGACATGCAAAAAGTACTGCAAGGGTTATAGCTGACATTAAACCTCCATCAAACATTGTGCAAGCAGTGTCAGAACGCTGTGTGACTGTTAGAGCTTCTGACAATTCTCACTTGTGAACTGTGCTTCAAGGAAGAAGTAGAATTACCATTCTTTCCCTGTAGACATAATGCTGCTTGCGGTAAATGTGGACCTAGTCTTTCCTCGTGTGTTGTGTGTCAGAGATCTTTCTTAGCTACAGTAAAAGCATTTTTGCCGAAGACAACGATGTTGGAAGAGATACTATTATTTCATGTCGTATTTTTTATACAAATTGTGGAGAGTAAACCATTATCGTCAAAATGCGTACTTTTGTTGTTCTTTTTGTTTTTTTCCTGCAACAGTCACACTTAGGTTTGCTCTTATTGTGACAGCTATAATTACACTGTGATCCGCGTCGAAGAACCGCGACTTTTTAGTGTCAAAGCACAGAACTGACATAACATACTGTTATTTTGTCAGCGTATGCAGTTTTCCATGGGGTTAAAAAGCATCATTTCCTACCCCAGAAGAGTAATATTGTTAAGATTTGTCATCCAATAACAAGTGCTTCGCGATATGTAAGCCCAAATAAGCTAGTAGCGACAAGATTCTGTACTGGGTTGTATTGCAGGTAGAAAAAGAAAATGTGATCGCTGCCTACCTGTTGCCATGAGTCATATTACTTTAGCATAAAGCATTACATAACACAGGCTATCTGAATTGGCATCTTAAGGTGCTTTGTTTCTTAATATGTGCACTATGTATTAGATGGAAGGATAATGTCATACATCGGTACTTTAAGAAGGGGAAATCTGTGAACTCTCAGAGACATTGTGATATTTCCCATAGTCGCTAGCAGCGTATATATTGGGAGAAATTGGCGTAGATGAAGTGAAAATACTGAAAATCTATCAGAAACAGAGCTGAACTATTACAAAGGCATTCTATAGATAACTAATAACTAATGGATTCAGATAATACGCTAGATTTCAACTAATGGTAATGGATATGTTGGACTCCATAAAATTAGGGACAAACTTCTCCTTCTTTCTCCTCCTTAAAAAAGGTGGTTTTTAAGCTGTGATTTATAACTATAACTGTTTATAACTATGGAGATGGCCTATTCTAGTATGATCCTGTCTAAATACTAGTGATATAGAAGTACATTACAAAAATCAGTGTTTGATGTATATCGTGTGGAAGCCTGTAGTTTTAAAGGAACGTTTGTTCATGCTGGAAGAGACTACCACACACAGCATCACTGTACTTAAATAGCTCTGACAGACGTTTGGAGATTAAGTAAGACGCATCTCGTTGCCTTGCATCGTTGAATTACTTGGTATTTTCTTGTTCTTAAGCAAATTATTTTTCGAAATCAGGAGGCGTCCTGTATGGAAATACACTCCTGGAAATGGAAAAAAGAACACATTGACACCGGTGTGTCAGACCCACCATACTTGCTCCGGACACTGCGAGAGGGCTGTACAAGCAATGATCACACGCACGGCACAGCGGGCACACCAGGAACCGCGGTGTTGGCCGTCGAATGGCGCTAGCTGCGCAGCATTTGTGCACCGCCGCCGTCAGTGTCAGCCAGTTTGCCGTGGCATACGGAGCTCCATCGCAGTCTTTAACACTGGTAGCATGCCGCGACAGCGTGGACGTGAACCGTATGTGCAGTTGACGGACTTTGAGCGAGGGCGTATAGTGGGCATGCGGGAGGCCGGGTGGACGTACCGCCGAATTGCTCAACACGTGGGGCGTGAGGTCTCCACAGTACATCGATGTTGTCGCCAGTGGTCGGCGGAAGGTGCACGTGCCCGTCGACCTGGGACCGGACCGCAGCGACGCACGGATGCACGCCAAGACCGTAGGATCCTACGCAGTGCCGTAGGGGACCGCACCGCCACTTCCCAGCAAATTAGGGACACTGTTGCTCCTGGGGTATCGACGAGGACCATTCGCAACCGTCTCCATGAAGCTGGGCTACGGTCCCGCACACCGTTAGGCCGTCTTCCGCTCACGCCCCAACATCGTGCAGCCCGCCTCCAGTGGTGTCGCGACAGGCGTGAATGGAGGGACGAATGGAGACGTGTCGTCTTCAGCGATGAGAGTCGCTTCTGCCTTGGTGCCAATGATGGT
Source organism: Schistocerca piceifrons (assembly GCF_021461385.2). Lineage (NCBI taxonomy): Eukaryota > Metazoa > Arthropoda > Insecta > Orthoptera > Acrididae > Schistocerca > Schistocerca piceifrons. Next base: position 830,694,974 of record NC_060149.1, on the reverse strand, counting down.
CGTATGCGTGTTTGGCGCCGTGCAGGTGAGCGCCACAATCAGGACTGCATACGACCGAGGCACACAGGGCCAACACCCGGCATCATGGTGTGGGGAGCGATCTCCTACACTGGCCGTACACCACTGGTGATCGTCGAGGGGACACTGAATAGTGCACGGTACATCCAAACCGTCATCGAGCCCATCGTTCTACCATTCCTAGACCGGCAAGGGAACTTGCTGTTCCAACAGGACAATGCACGTCCGCATGTATCCCGTGCCACCCAACGTGCTCTAGAAGGTGTAAGTCAACTACCCTGGCCAGCAAGATCTCCGGATCTGTCCCCCATTGAGCATGTTTGGGACTGGATGAAGCGTCGTCTCACGCGGTCTGCACGTCCAACACGAACGCTGGTCCAACTGAGGCGCCAGGTGGAAATGGCATGGCAAGCCGTTCCACAGGACTACATCCAGCATCTCTACGATCGTCTCCATGGGAGAATAGCAGCCTGCATTGCTGCGAAAGGTGGATATACACTGTACTAGTGCCGACATTGTGCATGCTCTGTTGCCTGTGTCTATGTGCCTGTGGTTCTGTCAGTGTGATCATGTGATGTATCTGACCCCAGGAATGTGTCAATAAAGTTTCCCCTTCCTGGGACAATGAATTCACGGTGTTCTTATTTCAATTTCCCGGAGTGTATATGGCATGGAAGACTGTAGTTTTAATGCAGCATTTGTTGATGGTGGGAGGGACTACCACACACAGCATCGCGGTACTTAAATAGCACTGACTTACGTTTGGAGACAATGTGACAACATTTCGCCAATAACTGTTTTTTACGCTTTTAATTCTACATTTATTGCATTCAGAACCTGTTAGTGTAGGTATAAAATCTTGCATTGACCTTAAGTTGATCTTAGAATGATTGAGTGACTGAAGTCACAGACAGCATATCTCCATCTCAGTGTTTCCACTATCTTCAGCAAGACAATAACACAGATGTACTCTCGCCCCACTGCAGCACATACTGCTTCCTGCAGACCACGTATGTGCCTGAAACTTTGATGCTTAAGAAATACGCTCCGCGATGACTCTCTAGCTGTTAATTTTAACGTAACAACTCTAGCAAAGTGAGTAATAATGCACTAACACTGCTGCTATCGCAGATGGGATTGCTCAGACAGAATGTGTCGTACTTAGCCGTCAATCGCTCACCGATATATATGTCAGTTTGCTGCACAGCTTCTCCCAATCTCTCTGTACGAGCTTCATCTTCGTACCTCACCATACCTTCTCAACTTCCATTACCACTTTGAGGTCATTGTAAATTGGTATCCCGCCATTAGCACGAATAGATCCGTTTGTGGTTAAATGCTACATACTGGAGGAGAGTAACTCCTATTCAACAGCTCAACACTACATAGCCTTTGTCCACCAATCATGTGAGCCCACATCAGTTCGTGTTACGTTGCTGATCCAAGAAGCAAAGGCATTGTGCGGGTGCTGCTAGGATCATGTAGGTTGGTATACTTCATTCGAATAATAAAAAAAAATCTCTCGGAAAGGCAACATATTTCTCCCAGAAGCTTAAGGGTGGTTTAGTGAATGTATGGAGATATATAGACAATCAATTTTTTACTCAATCAGGGCGTGAGATTAGGATGGAAGGGTAATCAAAAATACTGATGCGATGTATCCTCCACCATGCACTGTTCAGCAGCTGGCTGCATATTTGTTTTATATGTAAGATATTCGGAGGTGGTTGAGTCGTCACAAACAGGTTGGAAGACCTGTGGTGGGGCTGGCAGCTGGCCTAAACGTAACTAAACCTATTCCACATTAATAGGGCTAGGAACCCCGTACACTGTCAACGGAAGCGTTAACTGCTCTAAAGCGCTTACCAGTAAGCATTTGGAGGGAGCTGAAGAAGAATGGGACTGTGGGGGTCAGACTCATTAGCTGTAATCTCAAGGGCTGGCCGGAGTGGCCGAGCAGTTCTAGGCGCTACAGTCTGGAGCCGCGCGACCGCGACGGTCGCAGGTTCAAATCCTGCCTCGGCCATGGATGTGTGTGATGTCCTTAGGTTAGTTAGGTTTAAGTAGTTCTAAGTTCTAGAGGACTGATGACCTCAAAAGTTAAGTCCCATAGTGCTCAGAGCCATTTGAACCATTTTTTTTGTAATCTCAATGGGAGCAGCCCAAACAGTGACGACTGACAAAACAGTGAGCTGAAGCAGAAGAATATGTAATGTTCAAATTCATTTGCATAGAATTTAAGGTGGTGTAATGCATACAGTAAGAAGTGACAGTTTAAGAGGGGAATGGCTGCAATTGCCGTCGGCATGTCACCTAGAGACGGTAGCACCACAACTCGGACCGAAGTATGTGAGGCACTACGAAGACTGTTGTTGTTGGAGGAAACATCGACAGTGATTTGGTCTGACTTGTACTTGTGGGTCAATTGGCTCTTTGTGTATGATAGTCGGTTAAACGTAGAGGTACTCGGTTTGGTTCTAAATAAATAACTACAATACGCATGTGCGTACTACCATGTAGTTATATTCTGTTCTAGTGGGAATACTTTATCATGATCGGTCCACTCCCGAAGATCGAGTGGGGAAAAATGAACAATGCTATGATTAAAAGTCGAGCCTTTTCCTACTCTTGCAGTAGCTCTGAATTGTGCGAGAAGGTGCGAGGTTCTTACACAAATGCAAATGATTCAGTGAATAGTGTGCTGTTGGACGCTCTTTGATACTGTTGGAATGGTGTTATGGAACTATATCCCAACTGAAAAAAAACTGGTGATGTATTTCTCAAGAAACTCTATGCTGTCAACGAAGACTCTGATACCATTATGCCATCGCATATCTCACGTAAATCACTGGAATACGATTAAGGAGATCAGGACATGTACAAGAGCATATTTATAGACAATCATTCGATATCGATGAATTGCAGATGAATCAGAATTTATTTGTCCAGTACCCGTATACTAAAGGCGCAGCAGCAAGGCTTCCTTAGGCATTAAAAGACCTATATCTGGCGTAACGATCATAGAGGAAATCAGGAAATGTACAAAGGCATACAGACATTCCTTTTTAGTCGATCATGATGTATGTCATTCGAATACGATCGAGGAAATTGATAATAGTGTTCTACATAGCCGACATCGTGCAGTGGTTTGCGGAATATATATTTCGTTTTAGGTTCCTGTCTACAGGGTGGTCCATTGATCGGACCGGGCCAAATATCTCACGAAATAAGCGTCAAACGAAAAAACTACAAAGAACGAAACTTGTCTAGCTTGAAGGGGGAAACCAGATGGCGCTATGGTTGGCTCGCTAGATGAAGCTGCCATATGTCAAACGGATATCAACTGCGTTTTTTAAAATAGGAACCCCCATTTTTTATTACATATTCGTGTAGTACATAAAGAATTATGAATGTTTTAGTTGGACCACCTTCCTCGCTTTGTTATAGATGGCGCTGTAATAGTCACAAACATATGGCTCACAATTTTAGACGAACAGTTTGTAACAGGTAGGTTTTTTAAATTAAAACACAGAACATAGGTACGTTATAACATTTTATTTCGGTTGTCCCAATGAGATACATGTACCTTTGTGAACTTATCATTTCTGAGAACGCATGCTGTTACAGCGTGATTACCTGTAAATACCACATTAATGCAATAAATGCTCAAAATGATGTCCGTCACCCTTAATGTATTTGGCAATACATTCCTCTCAACAGCGAGTAGTTCGCCTTCCGTAATGTTAGCACATACATTGACAATGCGCTGACGCATGTTGTCAAGCGTTGTCGGTGGATCACGATGACAAATATCCTTCAACTTTCCCCACACATAGAAATCCGGGGACGTCAGATCCGGTGAACGTGAGGGCCATGGTATGGTGTTTCGACGACCAATCCACCTGTCATGAAATGTGCTATTCAATGCTGCTTCAACCGCACGCGAGCTATGTGCCGGAACTTCATCACGTTGGAAGTAGATCGCCATTCTGTCATGTAGTGAAACATCTTGTACTAATATCGGTAGAAAATTACGTAGGAAATCAGTATACATTGCACCATTTAGATTGTCATCGATAAAATGGGGGCCAATTATCCTTCCTCCCATAATGCCGCACCATACAGTAACCCGCCAAGGTCGCTGATGTTCCACTTGTCACAGCCATCGTGGTTTTCCGTTGCCCAATAGTGCATATTATACAGGGTTACGTTACCGCTGTTGGTGAATGACACTTCGTCGCTAAATAGAATGCATGCAAAAAATCTGTCATCGTCTCGTAATTTCTCTTGCGCCCAGTGGCAGAACTGTACACTACGTTCAAAGTCGTCGCCATGCGATTCCTGGTGCATAGAAATATGGCACGGGTGCAATAGATGTTGATGTAGCATTCTCAAACCTACGTTTTTGAGATTGCCGATTCTCGAGTAATTTGTCTGCTATTGATGTGCGTATTAGCCGCGACAGCAGCTAAAACACCTACTTGGGCATCGTCATCTGTTGCAGGTCGTGGTTGACGTTTCACATGTGGCTGAACACTTCCTGTTTCCTTAAATAACGTAACGACCTTTTCCGCAATTGGTTCAAAATGGTTCAAATGGCTCTGAGCACTATGGGACTTAACGTCTTTGGTCGTTAGTCCCCTAGAACTTAGAACTACTTAAACCTAACTAACCTAAGGCCATCACACACATCCATGCCCGAGGCAGGATTCGAACCTGCAACCGTAGCAGTCGCGCGGTTCCGGACTGAGCGCCTAGAACCGCTAGACCCCGCAATTGGTAAACGCTCTATTTTAACACGGGTAATGTATCACGAAGCAAATACCGTCCGCACTGGCGGAATGTTACGTGATCCCACGTACTTATACGTTTGTGACTATTACAGTGACATCTATCACAAAGCGAGAAAAGCGGTCCAACTAAAACATTCATATTTCTTTACGTACTACACGAATATGTAATAAAAATGAGTGTTACTATTTAAAAAAACGCAGTTGAATTCCGTTTCACCTTTGGCAGCACCATCTAGTGGGCCAACCATAGCACCATCTTGTTTCCCTCTTCAAGCTAGACGAGTTTCGTTCTTTGCAGTTTTTTTCGTTTGATGCTTGTTTCATGAGATATTTGGTCCGGTCACTATCAACGGATCACCCTGTATATCGGGGTTGCGACACTGATAAGCTATAGCGATTTGCAGAAGATTCAGGGTTAGTGGGCGCTAAAGGCGAATGTAGATAAATGTAAGTACTGAATGTAAAATAGCCGAAGAGACTTGCTACTGTTCTATTACTTGATTGACTACACATCCCGAGAAGCAGAGCCAATCTTATGAAATATCTGGACGCGAGTATCCTCATAGTGGGGAATATCTCTCTGTACGTTAGCGTGCTATTTTTTCTCGTTGTGGTACCACTCTGTATAGCCAGAGAGGGTAGAGGGCTCGACAGTCTTCTACCTAATGGAACAGTGCCGTTGCAGCATGTTGGGATTTCGGGAGAGTTATCAGGGGGCCGGTGACTTGGAAGGGGGTATATGTCGCTGCATATCGGAGACTTGAGAATTTGTTCGAATAGGGGGTGGGGACGGGGGGGGGGGGGGTAAGCGATACTCTGACAAAAGGGAGGCTGAGTGGTAAGCTCTTTACCGCTTCTTCCAATTGTTGTCAGCGATCATATTAGTCCGTCTCACATGAGTCTCACGAAGCACTGCAATGAGAAAATTAGCGACTGTACCTCAATTGATCGACAAACTAATCGAGAAAGTATAAAAATGTTGACAGTAAGACTGTAATAATGCTATATAAACACCCTAGACACGAAATAAATAAGAAAGGCAGTGTACGTAAGTCGATATGGATGTAGGAAAACAAAATGTGAGGAAATCTAAAAAAAAATGATGATCGGAAAGACTGACTCATACAAAAGCAAGAAGTGTTCTGGTAAAATTAAAGAGCAAAGCTAGGAAGAGAAGAAGCATGTTGTTCAACGTCCTGCCATTTACCCCAGTGACATGTAAGTTCCCTGGCGCTCCAATAAGAGTACAACGTTTGCCAAGCTGAGGAATGTCTTTGATCTACCCTCATTCTGCAGGAAGGTGTTTTGAGGGAAAGCAATGTCTGCAGGTTTATACATGTTTGGGACAGAGTAGTCAGGAGACAGGTATTTTGCTATTTTGGCATATCTTGAAAATAAAACTCAGGACGTGTAGTTTTTAGGTGGGAAGACAGGAAGCAGGTGCAACTTCTACATGGAATACCTTCTCATCTTTTCATTGTTTTTCATGATTGCATCTGTTACAGGAATCAATTTGTTCTTAGTTGACCCCTTTAATTTTCTGCAATTTTTCCTGGAACCACTTTGCTCTTTGTCAGTGTCTGTCATGTTTGTAGGTGTTCTGGGAATCCCTTCGCTCTTGGCCTGTGTCTTCCAAGTGCGCAAGTGTTCCAGAAATCACTTTGCTCTCTGGTAGTGTTTCAGGTGACACTTAAGAGGCATTATGACCAGCCAGTCTACAGGATGGAATCCTGCAGGAAACCCATGTCTGCAGGCTCACACACACGTGGGATGGCAAGTGTGCCGGCACATATCTTGCTATTGTTCACATATTTAGGACCACACACACACACATAAAGCACTTACCGATTTGACAGGAAGTGATCTGGTGTTTCCCACCAGTTGTGGAGACCACAAACAGATACAAAGCAAGTTGCCACCGGTACACATACCCCAAGGTGTATGCACTGCACAGAAGCTTGTCAAGGCAGTTCGTGCAAACAATAGACCACTCGCCCCAGTAGGTAGCCAGTGCGAGTCCTTAGGGATTTTTTTTTTTATTGCTGTCAGCAAGATGGCTGTGTGGCCCATGATACAACAGTCCTCACACCATAGTGCAGGTCTGTCAAGTTTGTGACAGCTGGCATGCAGGCATCAGTTAACCCACCTGCCACTAGACAGCTGAGTCATGCATTCTCAGGCAGACACAGCCACATGACGCACTAGCATTACGTGTATGCTGTGCACAGTGCTGCAGCTTTTTTCAGCCACTGGCTGTGGTGGTGACCAGATGGAAGGGCTTTACGGTCATGGAACGTGCTATTACTGTAATAATGCATGATCTTTACACTCCATTTGTAGTATTTTTGAGTGTCTTGGTATTGCATTTCACAATCAATATCTGTGTTGAGCACCATTTTTTGCACTATTTTAGTACTGTATCTAGATCTTCCTAAGCTCTTA